>NW_010511385.1:132575-179588 GCF_000687285.1 Phaethon lepturus
TGCTGAACTCATGCAAACTCTGGCAGGATGAAAATTCTGCAAAATTAGCAACTAGCATTAAATTTCAGACACACGTACTCCAATGGAAAAATAAGCTTTATCATGAAATCTAAAAGCAAGGCTTATAAGCATTTAAAAAGCAAAGCTTTGTTTTTTCTCTGCTGTAGCTAAAGACAATTCAAATAATAGCAGATTTTTACTTTTAAATATGTATATACACATTTAAATAATATATGTATAAATATAAAAACATATATTAAAAATATATACTACTTCCCTAAGCAGATCACAGTGACGAAGTACATACACAGTAACAGGCTTGCCTGCAGTATCAGGAATGCAATAAGGAAAAGTTAAAAATGTTTCATTTATATGGGGGGAAGACTGAAAAGAGTTTGAGATTGAGAAAGTTTAAGGTTTTTTTCTCCCCTCTCACATACAAAAAAAATTCTAGTTTTGGTTTCTGTCACCAAAAGTTGTACTTCACTTTTATAAAGCATCCCGCAAATTGCACTCCCGTAGTTTACTAAAATCACATTACTCATCCTGATGAGATCAATGAGGCATTAAACACATAAATAACTAAAGGATCACGAGCCTACATGGTATTTATTGTAGTACCTTCTGTGTCTTTAGGGTTTATAAGACCCTATCCTGTTCTTGTATTACAAAAGATTTGGTTTCCTTATGATGTATTTTCCCTTTTTCAGGGCGACACACTACATGCATGCATGCACTGTAAAAGCCTTGAAGAAGGAGCAAGTCTTTCCAGTGAAAGCAACCTGTGATGTCCTGTTGTCACCACCAGAGTACCCCTTCAGAATCCCAAATACAGCTGGCATCCCCAGAGGAGCATTGCACAGCTGCCCCCATACAGGCGACCAATGCCTCTTCTCATGGGACCTCTCCAGGCAGATGGGGACAAGATGGGCACAGGTGGGCTGGGGACCATGCAGGGATGCTAGCCCTCCCACCAGGGATGAAGCTGCAGGGTCTGTCCCGAGACTTCTCTGCCTGCCCTGGCTCTGCAGGAGCTCAGCCCCAAGAAATGGGTTGTTGCTTCCCATACAACGTGGTGAGGAAACAGCCTTGCTGCCTATGTGGGTGCAGGCAGGCGAGGGACAGAGGGAGCGAAGGAGGAACCCACAGATTTGTCCTTCATCCCAGACTGCTCCGTGGCTGAAACATATGAAAGCATCATATGTTTCATCAAAAAACCAAAAAACATCAGCACAGCACCTGACATTTCAGATGTACAAGTCTGTGAGAAACTCTCTGATCAACTACCTCCAGGGAGTCTTCAAACCTGGACCCCTTTCAAATGAGACGGTTTGTGGACACAGGATGGAGCACATCTGGCCCATCAAGCCTTGCTTTCCCATTGCTTCTGGGAGGGCCTGATGAAGGAGACGTCTTGAGGCCACATGTCTTCCCTTGCCCCGCTCCCTCTCCTTGCCTGTGTCCTCCCTCAAAACACTGCAGGGCCACATTGCCACCTGACATCGCCTCACACCCACCCAAAGCCACCTGGTCCCTTCAACTCATTGGGCTCAGACTAAACCTCCTTTGGGAGGCTGCCCCAGCTGAGGAGCAGAGCTGGTGGGGAGAGCCAGCAGAGCCTCCCCGAGACCCTCATGTGAGTCACGGACAGCTGTTAGTTGCAGTTCAGCATCATGTTAGGGCTGGTCCAGCTGCCTCAGTCAACAAGATTTCTCACCGGAAAAAGGTGATTTTTTTAGAACTTGAAACTTTTTAATGTGAAAATGGCAGTTTTGACAAAGGCCTTTCATTCTGTGATAGAGATAATCAAAATGAAAAATCTCATCTTGAATCAAAATGAAAAGAAATGAAAAACTGAAACAGTTACACTTTCTGTTTTGACATTTCCCATTCAAAACTCCTCAGAATCCTTTCCCTGCTGTGTGAAAATGTTCCTTTTCTGATTTTTTTTTTATTTGTTTCACTGGGGAAAAGAATTTGGAAATGCTGACATTTCTTGCATGAGATATTTCAAGCTTTATCTAGAGAAGTTGTGCTTACAAGTACACTGAGTAAGGCTTGGTTCCTTGCACCCCATCCCACAAGTATTTTAGAAGACTTCTTGGAAAATATAAAATTTAAATAATATCCTTCCAATTAAAAGTAATGTGTTGTATTTTTCTCTTTGAATCCAAACACTTTTCTCAGATTTCAAATATTAAAAGGTAACCAGATTTAAAACAAATTTCACAGCAGAAATCCTTCCATAGAAAATGATAGACCAGCTGATGCAACTGGCAAAATTCACACTTTTAATTAAAATGATTAAACACAAGAGACCCCATTGCCTGTTTTATGTACAAAACAACAACAAAGTAGGGATTTATGAAAGAAATATCATATTTCTGTGTATCTTAAAGGAAAAACTGAGAATTGAATTTATATTGAGGATTTTTATGTGAGGTGGTGTTACTCTTTCCTTCTCCAAAGTACATTTGTACTAATACAAATCTGAGACTAGCCCAATGTTCAAATTTGGTGCTATCAAAGGCAACCTGCTGTTATTTATTGGAAGTCTGTGTTAATTTCAGTGATATTCCATCAGTAAATACAACATAAAATGAATCTTTTCCTCAATGGCCAAAGGTATTCCAATTGCAAAACAAGTCTCCTCTGAAATACTACGTGTTTTTACTGTGCTCTTTTACAACAAGTGTTACACAACAATGATTTGTCATATTTTATAATGCAGAACTCCTCTGAAACAAGTAAGCAGCTTTCATGAAGAGATCAAGAGGAATATATATTTTTAATAATATTAAATGTTTATAGATTATTTATAGTTTATTTCATACTCGGGTTCCCTGCAAAAATAATACTATATTCTGTCTATAGATCTTCCTCTTAATAAGATCAGTAGAGACATCTTATTCATTTCCTGGGAAGCAACGCTCTTTATAAGAATTATTTGTAAATGCAGTTAAATTAGCATCTTCAACTGCTTTTACTCCACAATCATGAAAATAACTACATCCAGAATCATTTCACTTTAAAAAAGTCATTTTAGTCTAAAGTTTGGCAGAAAAATAAACTGAAATGCTTGGAAATTTACATTTTTGTCACTCCATAAATCAAAACTTACTTTACATATTAGAACAATTTTTGTGAGAATTTTGGATCTGAGCTGATAACCTTTTGCCAAGTTTTAACGAAATGCAAATTGAAACATCTGAGATATTAAACAGACAATCGAGGTTTATGGTTACATCATAAGATTATTGCCCAGTAACACTGCATACTATGGCCCCAATTCTGAAATGCTCACAGGCTTTATGTATGCAAGCAACCCTTGTGAACACAAATATAAGTGCTAATATAACCTCATGGCATCGAGAACGCAATGTTGTATCAGCAATTGACACGCAAACTGTTTTGCTAAGGGAACATTCCTCCAAAAGATGTAGGAGGGTGTATGTGTAGAAAAGGGCAGCAAACGATGGCAGAAGCTTAATTATAGTACCACTAATGGCAGGAAGAGAATACAGCGTTGAAGACAGCCAGCAGCATTAGCTCAGAGCAGTTAGAGAGCATACAGGACCAGCTCCCCGGCTTGTATAAGCTGGAATGGGCTCACTGGAGTCAAGCAACACAGATTTTTCCCAGATAGGGATCTGACACGTATCTGTAGAGACTGTATAAAAAAAAAGACCACCATCTGACAAAGAATGAAGACTAGGTACTCTCCTTGTAGGTCATCAAGGAGCATCCTGGCACTAATGTCTTTCTCCCTCAGACGCCCATGCTGTAGATGCACACCATAATGCAGACCTTATGTGCTGCTGAGGGAAGTATTAATTAGTATCTTTATTTGTTACATACTACAGCAAGACGAGAATAAGTTGCTTGCTGGACATAAAATCTTTCCAGACACTGCATGTAGACTCAATTACAGCCACTGCACACTCCCGCACCTCACAGAGGCAATACTGATGTGTTCCTGTTCAGCCTGGAATTGGCTTTCACAGCAGTCTCCAGGAAAAGCTAAGCATGCAAGACTTAATGCATTTATGGTTCATATTAATTCATCCTTGGCCTCTGTGAAAACCCCAGACAAATTTCTGACAACGGAGAAATGGTTATTTTAAATGGACCATTATTAATAATGAAGGGTACACAATACTCAAACAATAAGAAAGGTCAGATTTAAAGACAAGGTATTGACCTGGTACTCAGAGATACACTGATACCAAACCCAGGTCATCAGAGGGAATGACCAGCATGGGGCCTTCAGATGAGGCTGGCATTGGTTTCATGAACAGGGTAAGATTCCTCCTCCCTTGGTGTCCAAAGCAGAGGCAACAGCAAGTCTTTTGAGGGGGTCCACAGTATATTTACGAAAGGGATGCAAGTGCCAAAAAAAATACACGCACCGCAAATGGTTCACCGTGAGGTTACCAACCAGTGGATGCCCCCAAAGTCTTGTTGTTCAGCTCTTCTAACCGAATAAATTGAGACTAAATTGTAGGCTAAGCTTTTCTCTGGTAAAAAAATGTTCCCACTCAAATTTCACTGTTCTAATTGCAGAAGCTAGAAATAAAAATACTTTCATTCAAATAACTAGCATTCAAAATGCTTTCAGCTGGACTTTGCCTCCCAAAAGAAGCAAAGGCGCATGAAGGATGTTCTCTATTATCATTTTTATTGGTGTTATGGGCCAGGACCCCATAGGTGCTGTCCTACCACAAAACGAAGATGATTATCCCTACTTCAAATCATGATATTTTATTACAACAGTTTATAGTCCTTATTTAATCATCTCAGCATGTACTGCATGGAGTCTGCAGTGGAATCAATTCATTTCTAGCAAGTATTAGGCCAAATTGTGCTTTTACTCCCTGGAGGAGGGGTGGGGGTAAAATATACAGAACAGCTGGGGCCACCCAGTAGTTCAGCAAGGCACTCTGACAGCAGCAATGTCAGATACAAGTAGAAAACATCTTTAGAGAGCCCTCAATTCTTCAGCAAAGTCATAATTATATTCTGAACATTTTTCCCATAATCATTTTCATCCAAAAATTTGCCAAAAAAATTCATCGTGAAAGGCATAGAAATCTACATTTTTGACACTCCATAAATCAAAAGCTTATTTTACATAGCAGAACCAAATTGCAGTATATTTTACCTCAACTGTACTGTCTTTTAGCATTACCTGCTCCATCTCCAGACTTGAGGATTTTTACATGCCCTTCCACTGCTCCTCCTCAGATTTTTTTAAATTCACCATCCTCATCATTAAAACATGTCAAGCATAATTTCGCAAAATCTACCCCCTTGAAGTGCAATGTGGCCCTAGCACTGAACTAGCTCAGTTTCTGCTATGATCGCAGAATCATAGAATAGTTTGGGTTGGAAGGGACCATTAAAGGTCATCTAGTCCAACCTCCCTGCAATGTGCAGGGATATCTTCAACTAGATCAGGTTCTCAGAGCCCCATCCAACTTGACCTTGAATGTTTCCAGGGATGGGGCATCTACCAGCTCTCTGGGCAACGTGTTCCACTGTTTCACCAACCTCATTGTGAAACACTTCTTCCTTATATTTAGTCTAAATCTGCCCTCTTTTAATTTAAAACCATTACCCCTTGTCCTATTGCAACAGGCCCTGCTGAAAAGTCTGTCCCCATGATGTAGAGCAATCCGGGATCACTCACCCTCCACTTCCCGACCCTCCAGGTTCCCATTGAGCTATCCCCCACAGGTTAGCAATATCCCATCTCATGCCAAAGGTGTAGTAAACCTTTCATGAACACACCCAAGCTGCAAAAGAGTGCAGACTTGACTTCCAGTGCAGCCACTTCATCCTGGAGGGTGGAAAGGTTTCCCCTGGGGAAGATACACATGGGAGTGTTCATTCCAAGAGGTGGGGTGAGCAAGTCCTCATTTTGTGTTAGTACATAAAAAATGTTTGCTCTTCAGTTTCAACTCTGATTTCTTTTTTAAAACAGAATGAGTCACCTTTTTATTTGGGAAACTGGATCATAAATTCATATAGTCCAACCACAACCAAAACAAAACAAAAAAAAAGTAAATCTGAGAATAATAGTGACTTTCAGACATGATCAAGCTGGGTTTGATTTGTGTTATTTATCAAGAGTTAAGAAACCTTGTTTCCCTTCACCAGTCCCCTGAGCCATTAACTGTCACATTGCACCACATTCTTATAAGATTATGGGAATTTTCAGTTTAGAAAATCCAAAGCATTCTGGAGCTGAGCATATTTAGTTGCATTTTCCAGTTCTATTTTAAAATAATACCACTACATCTGATACCCCATACTTGTCTGTGACAAATGTAATATGCAAACATCTTCCATTGCATAAACGGCATAGGAATGGCAATAACAATACACTGAATATCTAACTCCCATTGTCTGGAGAGCAGTCTTAATGTTGCTGAGTTAATGAGTGAAATGAGCATTGTGGTCTAAGTGTCGCGTAAATAATGGTTTCCATTACAAAAAAAAACCGTACCACCACACCCTGGCCATCTCAAAGAGCAAAGCTCTAGAGGTTTCCCACAGACAAATATATAAACCAGTGCTGAATTTCTCCCCTTTCCCCCTCTCTAAGGCAGCTAGTTTAGTGGCCTCTCTCTTTCTGGAACCTATTTTTTGTGACAAAATGCAGCTAAAACATTATGTGGTTTTTCTATGAACAGGAGTAAAATGCACTCAGTGTAGACCAGCCTCTTCCCTGGTGTGAAGGTCATCCACCAAAGCTGCTGAGTGGCAATTCAAGCCATTCTCAGAGAGATATAAATCTCTGTTTTTCTGTCTGCATCTTTTTACACATAAACAGCGAGGCCCGAGTCCTCCCTGCCTAGTCCCGAGCTGCACTGTCACACCTTTGATAGCAACAAGGAGCACGCACAAAGAAGGGGGTGCAGATTACACCAACAAATGCTTGGATGCAATTCCATGCAGCCGTGGCACAGCTACCAGGGACATACTGAGGATAACTTTCAAGCGGGTTTTGGAAAGGGAAAGGGAACAAAACATACACAACCGAGCTGTGAGTTATAATAACGGTACCAGTCGGAGGAATAGAAAAGGCTAAGCATTTGACAACTCAGGTCAGTGTAAGCACAGCCTTTCTACGGGCACAGAAGCCAAGGCAGAGAAGAAAAGGGAGAGTTGACCAAACTCACCTTGGAATTCAGCCTTGCATGAAACCAGGCTCCCAAATTACCGTACAACATCCTGTTCTCCTACTGCTGCAGCCACAGAAGTAGATGCTTCTTTCCCCAAAAACTCCTGAAGAAGTGTGAAATCTACATGCACAATCTTTGGGTAAAACTATCTACAATCTGTCATGGGCTTTGTATCTGACATCTGGCAAGATGCACAGTCAACCACAGAGCATTTTCCAAGGATACACGGGATAGCCTACAAAATGGTTAATAGCTTCAGTTGTTTATCTGTTAATTTTCTGTAATTTCCTGATGTGTTTTTTGTCAGTGGGGATGCACAAAACAATTTAAAGAGTCAGGTGCTCTAATCCCACTGAAACCAAAGAGGAGGTAGGCACCCAAATGCCTTGAGCATATCACAAGGTATCAGCCTTGCCACCTGCAGCTACTCACGCTGGTTGCAGCGTGAATGGTGTTGACTGTGGGCAGTCCTACTCTGCCACATTCACGTGGTGTCCATCTTGAACCAGGATGAACTTGTACAGAACCTGGGCCACTGCTTTCATTTCATAACAAATATACGCCTTTTGGTTTTGCTAGCACCAGTGACATCTGGATTTACAGAAAGCTCAGATGAAAATCAAGTAATCCATTCCATCAAAACAGGAAAGGTTCAAGTAATTGAGAGTGGCAATTTAGATTATGGATAATAGCAATACACCTTGCCTTAATAGGACACTCCTCATTTTATCACGATGTTCCAGAACTATTTTTGGAGTACCTGGAATTAATGGGCCTTGTTCGAACTGCAGTAGCAGCTCTAGGAGCTTCGGCTGCAAGTCAAGACCCAGGTCAGTCTGCACCAGAAAACATCACAGCAGCTTATCCTTGCTTTGGACTGTTTACAGTGTAAATCTTGAGCAAAAGACAAAAACAAGCCCAGAAAGAGGGAGCACAGAAAAATGATGAGTGAGGATTGATGTGTACAGTGCTGAGCTGTTCTCTTTCTTTCATTTCATCAGTTGAAACATCTGGAGCTTTTTAATGTTTTTTTTTAGCCATACAGCATACTGATCTGTAGGGTAGGTTTCACTTTGTACAGATAGTTAGCTGGAGCAATGCGATAGAGATTGGTTGAAAAGTCTAAGACATGCAGACTCCATCAAAGCTGGCCTCTCTCTCAAAGCTGAAAAGTAAATGCTGGGTCTTTTTCAAGGTGCATTTATTCAGCACACAAGTTATTTGAAAAAGGTTCTTCACTCTGAGAAATAATTGTGTGATCCTCTTGATAGTAGACCTGAGAGCAGCAACATCAGATTCTCTAAAGAGAAAGATGGACTTCTATATTCTCCAGTTTAAAAGCAAGCTTCTTTATTGAAGGACAACTTGTAAAGCTTTAAGGACAGGGCTTACCTACTTAAGAAAAGAATGTGTAATTTCTAGGTACCAGGCATGCCATATATTCCCTTGTTTAATACACAATTTTATTGACTCAAGTTTTTAGATGGACATTTCTAGAAAAGATTTGAAGATGACAAAGGTATTCCAACAGCAAAATTAATATCTGCTTTGTTCTGAATTAGCGTGATTTGTTTTGCCCCATCTTCCATCTCTGTAGCTCATTTTTGTGAGGCAGACAGGAGTATTAGATTCAGAAATAAGGACTTTAAGATCCACTATGGAACCAAAAAGTTTCCAAACCAAAATGCATATTCAGTACTCATTTAGATTTGACCCACCTATGGCTCTCCTGCGACTCCAGCCATGGTCCCATGTATGGCTACAGGGCAGAAGTTACACTAATCAACACAGACAAAAACTTAAACAACCATCGTATAACATAACTTCCAGCATCACAGTGAGTGTGGGGTTTATGTGACTTTATTGTTAGGTGAAAATGCAATGTTTACTGAGGCAGCGGCAAACCCGTCTGGCTTAGAGAGTAGTGCAGACACCTTGAAAAGATGGGAAGGACTTTGCGTTCACCAAGCTCTGTCCCATGAGTATGATTAGGTGTCATGATGGGCCAGGCTCTGAACATAGGTTATAAAACTATGCCGAGTATGGGTTGTTAGCTCTTCACTTTATTTCGGGGCACATTCAATCACTTCTTTTGCCTGTTCTCCCATTTCCTGCTTTGCTGTGTTTTGACTGCACACCTCCAGGCTGAAATATTTTTAGTGTCTTGATATCATTCCTTGGTATTGCACTGAAATGATTTTCAATTATTTCAATTGGCCAATACTGAAATAAGTTCAGCAGAGAAGATACAGGCTTGTTTACTAGTGATTTATGCTGATCAAAAATAGATTTGTCCTCCTTAATGTCATCCTCCATGACTCTCAGAAAAGACGACAGAACTCCAGGCTCTACCCAACACAGGCTATAGGACAACATCTTCATTTCAGCTGGAGCTATCAAGCACATCACCAATGCTAACACAGTATATTCAGTTTGGTTTAAAAAATGTGAGTCTAACTCATAACATGTTTTTCTGATATGAAGTCTGCTCCCACTAATGACTGACAGATTATCAGCAATTGATAAACCTATAGAAACACAGAGAAGATAAGGAAATTTCCTTTGATTGATAAAATATCCTTTCATTCAAGGAAACCAATGGCTCACTGTTTCTTCCAAACCAAGAACTGGAGGAGGGAAGAGTACCAAACAAGTCAAATGGGTGGCAGGGTCCAAGCAGGCAAATCAGCAACAATATGTCTGCACACAAAGCATAACTAGCCTGGGAACTCCTTGCTGCAGGATGCCATCAAAGTTAAACAGGTTCAGAAAGCAACAGGACAGTTGTGTTGACTCACAAGACCCTCCCCATTCAGCAAGTCTCTAAGCAAAGCAGTGCCAGAGGCAGGGCCACGATCACATCCTCCTGCCCACTTGTACCCTTTTCCTACTGTGAGCAGCAACCTTGTTGTAGGCATTCCTAGGGCCTTTAACTTGGTTTACAGAGCCAAGTCTGAGTCAGGCACAGTCCCCATCACATCTCTGCAAAGGGCACAGAGTGCCACATGTAGTTTTCTTTCCCTGAGGTAAAGTAGCAAAGAGCTGGGGACAGAAAGGAAAGCATTTCTCATAAAGGAAATCAAAGCCATGTTGTCCCTTGGTGACATGCAAGCAGTCTAGGAGAAAATAATGCATTTAAATCTGAAGTAGCTGTTCTCACCCTCTTCCAGAAAGCCATTTACATGATTTAGAGAACAGTATCTTAATCCATTTCTGTAACAAAAGCATATTGGGACATTCTGATATGGGAGTTGAGATACCTTTTAATTGTTGTTCATCTCAACTTTTTGGGTGGACATTCCTTCTTTCAATTGTCTTCAGTGATTTAATACAGATAAACAAGGACTTCTCTTGACACACAAGTACATTTGTAACATCTACTGTAATATTTTGCAGTCACTTGTGGGCTCTACTTACCTCAGACTGGCAGTGACCCAAGAAGTGGGGCACTGGCAAAATAATAGTAAGAACAAAAAAGAATACTTGAATAATGAGGAATGTCAAAACCCTCCCCCAGAAAGTTCACATTTGGAGATGTGCAACATGTTGAATTTCATGACACTAAATCCTCTCCTCTCTGCTCATGTTCCTCCTGCTAGAAGCAGAGGAACATGACCTTATGGAACAACAAGCAGAGGAACAACCTCATGAGGCCGGTGGTTTCTCTGACCCTGTATAAGGAGCATCAGCTCCCTTCTCCCAGCCACCATTTCCTGCCTGCTGTTCTGAAGGTTTGTATGGGCTTCAATATCAGGAGATACAGAGACCTAATGCTTTCAACAGCCCCTGCAGCTGGGTCCTCTCCCTCCCTCTCTCTCAGCTGTTGCTCGCCCTTGGGATTCCCAGTCTCCTTCACCCCATGGGCTGTGCCACCCGTGGCAGCTTCCGTGTTCCTGCTTCCAAACTTTGGGCAATGGAGCAACACTCCTGCCTTCCTGTGCCCTTCCGCCATCCTGCCCTCAGCTCAGGAGGACTTGGGGACGAGGATCATTTCCAAATGTAGTTTGGTAGGAAACAATATAAACAGTACTGCAGAGGACTGTGTCAATGCACATTACTCCAGGCAACAGGAGGCTTGGCATGGCAAGCAGGACTGGTATGAACGCGATTGCAAGGGATTGTGGCAAGGCACACAGGTTTCCTTCATGGTATCTTTCTGTATACAGAAAGATGGATGCAGGTTTTATCAGCAGTTTCTGCATGGGATTTGGGCTCAGCACTCTGACAAAAATTCTGGTAATTCAGCACTCTGCTCACCACATCCCCGCAGCTAACACATGTTTCACTGAAAACGTACAGCCTGATCTTAAGTGAGTTCCACCCCTTATTTACTTTCTTGTTGCAAGGCCCAGCCATTAGTTTTTTCTAGACACTATACCTTTGTCATGGCAGGCCAGCATGAAAAGCTGGACAGTCCTTGACTGCTTAGCAACAACTGAAAACATCAGTATGTTATCCACATTTTCTCACCCCAAATCCAGAACATAGCCTCATACTAGCTTCTATGAAGAAAATTAACTCTATCCCAGCTGAAACAAGGACAACCTTCTTGAACACCTTTCCGTTACTCGAGAAGTATGATGTACAAATTAAATATTTTGGATCCACTTCATAAACTGCTAGTGTTGCTGGTAAAGTCTTTTAGTCTGATCCCAGGATCTAGGTAACACAAACTACAGAATACTGTAGTTTGTTTGTGGGCATGGAAGTTAATTTTAATGCCAGTTTTTATACCTGAGATACAGTAAATTAGCATCTTCAACTTATATTGCCCATCGTAAACTTTTTTAACCTGTGAGTCATTTTCAAAATAATAAACGTAACTATTCCATAAAAATATCTCAACACAGAAGAGCCAGAAAAGTGAAGGACATGAACAGATGGCACATCAATCTTCTGCATTTATACAATTTGTTTTTTAATGCAAATAGTGTGGGTTGCCTGCTCTTGCCTTGGATATTGTTCCAAAGACGAGCACATTTTCTTATCTTTCTGGATCAATGTGACATTTGCAGTTATCATAAAGTGGGAGCCCATTTAATGATGTTAATGCTTCCTTAATGTAAAAATAAAATCACCTCTTTTATAAAAGCAAACAGATTAAAAGTCCCAAAGAGACCATTGAAATCTGTGACATTTGCAGTTACTGGTGGCTAGATGGCTTGATTATACACAGGTAAAAAGTATCTTAAAAGCATTGTTTAGGCTCATTAATCAGAACATTAAATAGGAATGCTGGAGTCTCCTTAGTTAGAATCAGCTTTAAAAATATATTAATAAAAAAATGGAGGCATCATTTCATACAGCCTGTTTAGATGGTTCAAAAAACAAAAAACTGCAAACTTACGGCCTTATGGCAGCTTGGTAAATCTTCAGACCCCAGATGTAATATGTGGTCTGCATTTTTATTTGCACATATTGGAAAGTGACTCTGCCAGCAGTCCCTGATTCATGCCTGTACTGTTCCCTCCATAGTGCCACCAAGCAAGTGGCACATCACTAATATTTCTATTTTTGCCCCACGGGAAAATTTGAATCTTTAGTTTTTCTAAGGACTTTGGGGAAAAAAAACAAAACAAAACAAAAACCACAAAAACAACAACAAAACCCATCACCAACCAAAAATCCATTCTCTTCTGTTCTGGATTCTTACGAAAAGATAAATTAAAAATTCTTGAAATATCTCACTGGAAACTATTCTGAGTACAATATATCCTGCAAGTCCCAGATTCCAACTCCCAAATTTGGCTAGGGCTACATAACATCTCTCTAGTTCTAAGAGGAAAGAAGTAAGTGGCATGAAGAACATAGTATAGTTTTCATTGAAAAATATTTTACGTAAAACTCTATTTTTTACATAACTCAACATTTTTGGATTTGTGATTGTTTGAAAGTCAAAATGTGATGATGGCTTCTGTTGAAACATCATTTTGAATGAAAAAAAGCCCCAAAACCCAAACAACACCTTTGAACTCTTTGTGATTTTGCTCACGAAAAAGGCCACTGCTTCCTCAGTGAAAACAAGAAAGCTCTCCACGCCCCAGGAAGGCAGCAGTGATACCTCCAACAGCTTGAGCAGACTGGAAGCAACCACCACAGCCTGCTGACCCCCAGAACAGTCTGTGACAAATAACTCTATGCGTTATTTCTTTTTTAACATTTTACAGTGAGGGAGGGGTGAATGCCATACTCAGGAAGGGGTGGAGGAAATAATCATAGGATAAGTAAGAGTAACTGGGTAATCCATGCATTCCCCGTGTGCACGCTATACCCTATTACCTCTCAGGTTTCCTTCCAGACCTGCTGCTTCTTGTAACCACTCCTTTCCCTTTGCTGCCCAAAGTCGTGCCCAAAAGAGCTCAGCTCTTGTGGGTGTTGGGACAAATCAGATGGAGACATTGCTTGCGCAGCTGCACACACTGGGTAGATCCTCACAACTGCTCCCTGTACAGTACCTGCAAAGTGGGTTAGAGGAACAGGTGCGGTGATATAAAGCTGAATTTAACATACAGCCCACAGATGAACGCTTCTTTCTTACTGTTTTGGAGATGTTGCCCTCACACACAAAACAGGGGGTCTACTGTTGTTATCAGGAACAAATCGCATTTGCAATACCCCACTAACTAGAAAAGGTATTGAAAAAATGCCTTTTAATTCCCTGTCCTTCCCCTTCTGAATGAGCTGTTAAAAGACCAAGAAAAACTGCTATAGTGATACCATAAAAAGAAAAAAGCCCAAAAAAACAAAGAGCGCTCAGCTCCAGGCGTGTCCGAGGGGCTGGCAGGGAGAGACAGCACCCACATGGGAAAGTTCTGTCACCCCATCTGAGATATCACTTAGTGGTGGCAGCTCTCCAGAGGCAGAACGGGTCCCACCTGTTTGCAATGTGTTTAGCTATTAATATTTATATAGTAGTTCAAGTGGGTATAAAAAAAAAAAAGGGGATGAAATTCATCAAATTGTATGTCATCTCTTGGTGGTGTAAAATAAAAACCGTTGCAGCAGGGGGAGAGGGGAATGGCTTGTTTTCTTGCCGTTCTGCAGAGTGAAATGTCGCTGCTTTCAAAATGTCTCAGTGCAAAGCATTTGGCAATTACCTCGGTGTGATCCACACCTTGACATCCAGGCTAAATACCACGACCATGGCCTGGCCCCAAAATCACAAGGCTTTGAATAGCACCACACAAATAACACATTTATCAGCTCTGTGGCTTGACTTACAACACCAGAAAAAAAAAAAAAAAGGCAAAAAACGTTTCACATTTATGTGGAAGTAATTTTCTTAAGCTACACTTACTGTGCCAAAAAAGTCCTCTGAAAATATTTAATTTTTAATTTTTCTAAGATACCCATTCATGGATTGCTGTGAGGGTGAGTGATATCCAAGGGGATTCCGTCTTCCTCCGCAGAGGTAAAGTACCAGGGATGTTTTCTAGCTAAGAAGATACAGGTACCCCAGACATGCTGCTGGTGCTGACTCCTCTTGGACTTGTTCTGCTTTCTATAAAATACTTCAATATTCATTGAAGCAAAAGAGAGGAGAATGACTTATCACCCAGTAATAATTTTACCATCATTCTTGATATGTATTTGAGGTGAAAGTAAATCTTACATATGAAGAGGATAATTTCAGCATGGGAAAGACAGAAGCAGCCACTCTAGGTGTACCACACCACACCACAGAGCATGGAGCAGTTTCCAGGCAGGCAAGACACTGGGGCTGATGATGCTGCTCTAATAACTTAAGTCTTGCATATTTAAAATTAATCTGCTTGACATAATTAAGATCTAAGCCACAGAAAATGGAAGGGTTTTAATAAGAAAAAAACTAAAAGCCATCGATGCCAAAATGAACGCCCGTCTTTGGGCGGTGGCCCCAGTATTCACATTCTCTTTGCATAAATGGATAAGTTGCCTGTCCCCAAGGGGTGTGCCCTAAACAAGGAGCAGGCAAGGGAGGTAGGAAGCCAAACTGGATTTTCTGTTCAATCCTGTGAACATTATCCCATAATTTTTCAAAACTGAATCCAGTCAGGAAATACAAGTGAAATCTGTGAGCAATTTTGGGCCTTCTGAAATGTCTTTTGTCAGTAAATTAAGCATTTGCCAAAACGAGAGCAGAAATTTCCCAGCCTCCACACTGAATAGGAACAGCACCCAAGAGCCTCCTGAACAGTGGTGATGGTGATGGGGATCTGCTCTGACCACTGTGGGGAGGACACGTGCACCCAACCAGCAAAAAACAGAAGGGAAACAAAGCTTTGTTTTCCAGATGCTGAGTTTTTAGTCAGGAGTGATTTCCATACCTTCCCACCTCCACTCCTTCCCAAAACACCATCAGTCAAAATAGTTTGGCTGAGGGTGCTGGGAAAAGCCCAGGACAGGTAACAGGGGTTGGGCTGCTCTCCTTTCTCAGGATATTTTTTACACACCCAGCACAGAATGAAGAGGAGAGTGGTTGTTTTCTCCTTGTCCACGCTCACCTATAGCCTCCTGTAAGCTGATCTAATTCCCACACCCCTCTCATCTACTCAGAGAATTTGCACATGATTAAATGAACTCAGTTGAAAAGCTGAGCTAGCTGGAGATCACAACCCCAACCAATGCCTCAGACCATACCTGCAGCAGGATTGTGTGTAAACACCAGAGCTTAATGCATGGCAGAGGTAGGACCCAAATCAGTCATTGTTATGCCTCTCTCTTCCCTCTCACTCACACATGCACAAAAACCAAGCCCATACAGCCTCTTTTGCACAATATCGCACAGTCCGGGGGGGAAATTAAGCCAAAGAAACATTAAAAATAAGGAAATGATAAACCAGAATGACATACAGCAATCATAGAAAGTCTAGGTCTATCCATGCCAGGAAATCTCGTGAGGGCAACTTAGACTAGCATGCATTTTACTTACCTAGCTCAAGTAACCAACAAACCACATGTGACAAAGTCACCACAAGCCCTGAATCATGATATTTAGCTCAGGTCTCTCTATCAGGTACTGCTACTTTCCGTTTACTCTTAATCCAATCTCTCCAAGAGCTTTCACTTCTATCAGCCTTATCAAAGCCTTGTTATTTGCTATTATAAATTTTCAGCATTGGATTTCATGAAATCTATATAAAGTTCTGTATGATCTTGGAGTGAATTCATTTTAATGAGAGGACTTGACTCTGCCACACACTCGTCGTATCATAGGAATTTTGAAACCTGAATGACTTCCTCCCTTCCAGAAATAAAAACAAAGAAACTCTTTGCTCTGTCTTCAGCTTCTATCCATTTCAGCACTTTCAGAGCTGGCAGTTTTAAACTAAGATTTTCTATTACTCTCTTTCACATTCCATCCAGCAAATGCTTTTAAAGAGTGGTCTCTTAAAATTTCACTCTTCTCACAGTCCTCTTGTTGGTAGAGAGGGTTAAGTAAATTTCTGTGGGTATAAGTAAAAGCGCATCTTGTTCTGGAAGCAGAGAAGATGGGAGCATACAGATGAGCCAATCTGCCATTGTAGTGCTGCATGAAGTAATAGGCAACATGCAGAAGAACAGAGGAATAGGATCAGCCTGGATAGAAATCCACTAGCAAGTTAGCCAGCATGGCTACCGGACTATTGAAGGAAACCTTTTCCCTGCCTCATCCCACTGTGAGCTCCAAATTCATCAGAACTTTGGTTTATACAGGGAAAAAGTCTAAATTACTTTCTCTCTCCTATCCTTAGTAGTATTTTTATCTGATAAGCATGCCTGGATGAAGATGCAGGCAATTGAAAGGTTCATCTCTTCAGGCTTTTGGCTTAATCTAAGTGTATAAAAATCTAGAAGAATCGGAGGAAGCATATTTTCTTTTTTTGCTCCTATCCAGATTTTGGGGGTCTGTGGGAGCACAGCACTGTTTGCTGATTTTGACTACATTGAATCTTGTTAATAATTTTGTGTCACTGATAAGGATGATCTCTTCAACAAAATTTTCCTGCAAAGAAATAGGCAAGTTTAAGAGAAGCAACCCCATGGAAGCACAGATTCAAGTCATTCGGTATTTCAGACACTGAATGTACAAACTCCACATCCTCTTTACAATGCTCGGCGCCAAGTGGCATGTCTGAAGGGAAAATGGGAGCTGCTCTTGGGCAGAGAGCTCAGACCTTGAGGAATTCTCCAAACTGGATGGAAAGCAGCAGCCATCCTCATTCCTTTTTCCTTCTTGCATGCACTCTAGCTTGGGAGACCAAGTATGTTTCTTTGGCTTTGACCCTAAAGGGGAAGAAAATCCCTAATTTTGTGGTCTACACATACTAATTAACAGCTTTGCATATCTTCAGGTTTCAGTTTTTATCTCTACCTATCCTCTACAGTTTTGCCTTTGGATCAAATTCAAACCCACTTCTGGCACACAGGTGACAAAATTCCTCTCTGGATCTATCAGGACTACTTGACCAAGAACAAACTGTTGCTACTGGCCAATCAAGGTCTGAGCGCCACTTTGATTTACTCCAGCTCTAAAGTACAAACCTCTGGCTGAACCAACTGCAGACAAAGACTTCACATGCCTCCTCATTTAGTCTTAACTTTCCACTTGTCCGTTTTGGAGAGATCAAGGAGACTGACTGGTGTTGGTGTGTTAGTGTCAGAGAAAAGGAATCAGCTTTACCTCCATGGGCAGCTCTCATGCTTCATGAGACACTTTAATACAGTTTAAAAACTATTTTCCATGAGACAAAAGAGAAAGAAGTCATGGTTAGCATAGCAGAAAACGGACGTAAGGAAAGTTGACTGTATGGGACATTTTTTTAATGCTTACTGATTTTCAGTTAAAATAGTCTTCCACTCTCCAGAGATATAGAATTGGATAGGAAACAATCTCAGTAAGGAGCATCAGATTCAAGCCACCAATTACCTTTCCCTTGCCCACCTTGAATTCAAGGAAAATCTGGTCTGAATGTGGATTCAATTTATTATTAAAAAAAAAACCAAAACCTCAAGCTTCTCATAAAACAGAAATTGGAAAAAGAATATATCAAAAAATCAGAGATGAAAGACACAGGAATGCAAAAATGACACTGTAGGTCAAATCAAGGTCCATCTAGGTTGTCACTTCATCTCCCAAAGGAAGTGGTAGTAGATACTAAACCAAGTTAGTATCACTTCTGTTTAAACAATGTGAGAATTCTTCAGAGTGAACAAAAAGAGGATTCAAATCCTGTCCCTGCCTGGCTACTGAGACACCATCACTTCTAACCTGTGCCAGCAAAATACCAAATCAGCCTCAAATTTGTTGCAATATCATTTCTTGCCAAACTAATTCCAATCTTAGGGAATCAAGAAATAGGATAAACAGAAGGAACGTTTTCTCCATTGCAAACCCATGACAAGACCACAGCATGCACATCTGACACATCAGACAGAAAAGCCCAGGTGCTTCCCCGTTGTGCCATCCCCTCTGCTTCCTTCCCCAAAAATGTCCCACCAGCACAGACTGCATGCCTCCCCCCACCTCTCTCAGAGGACACACAGAGGAGAAGGACAGAGGGCAGAGAGCAGGACTGCGGGCTTGTTAAATCTCTGCTTCTGCCCTCTGCCTCACCAGCTCTCAAAGAGACAAGGGCACCCAAAACCTCGGTGAGGCAGAGATGCTGCCTGTTCTCCTGGGATGAGGGAGATGCTTTGGCAGCCATGCCGGGAAGCACTCAGTGCCTGTTTCACTTGCCCCATATGTGCTCTGTGGTGCAAAAGAGACACCATTAAACAGCCACATATATAACCACTTTAGCATGTTAAATCAATTCCACCTCCATTCAGATGAGTGTTGAAACTTCCGTGTGGCTGGCAATTCCTAGAAAAGGACAGATCTTTTCCAAAAGCTAGGCTGAACTTAAAGTAGATACAAAATAATACTATAGATTTTCTTTCTCTCTCTTGCTCATCACAGCCCTAAGATTAGCATAAAAATGTGCTATCCTAACTAAGCAGTCTGTTAACTGATAAGCTATCAAAAAATCATCTGTTATTTTTATAGCTCAAAGGCAGATGCCATTTCAAGAACCAGAGTTGATTGAGTAGGATTTTTAGTGCTTCATAGATTTATCATTGTAAACTTGAGGTATTTTAAAACAGAATGATTCAAGTCTTGAAATATTACCTCAAGAGCAATCAAGCATTAGGATTTTTGCCGGTCTTAAGTTTTATCTGGGATGAAATCATTTAATCTCATATCATAAAGAATTTGAGTTGTTTTCTAATGTGCGTACTAAAAAAATCTTTTCTGCGTTATGGTCCAAACCGATGTAATTACTCAAAAGCATGGATGTCAAAGCTTCCCAGCTCTGCCTGCAGGGCCCCCTTCTGCACATTCTGTTCATATCCCCCCTCTCGGAAGCGTATTTGGTGAGGACCTCAGATAGCCAGTTGCAATCAAGCTTACTGTATCAGGTTTAATGGTTTAATTTGCTTGGCACTGATGAGATGCCCTGCCAGTATCTGTCCGATTATCCTGCTGTGTGTTGTACAGACCCTTTACTGTAAAGCTGAAGTACACATGCCACTGCAGGAAAGGAAAAAGACTACCAACATGCGTGTTGCACACAGTAACTCAAATATGCCGAGTTTTTCGATAGTAGGCAGAATGGAATGGGGCCAACATACAACTCGTAGGAAGAGAGGAAAATGCGGAGCAACGCTAACCCCACGTTACATGTGATGTGGCTGCTGCATCAGGAAAGTATGTATCACTGTGGAGAAGCAATCAGCAATAGATAGAGCATTGAAAAGCTCCAGTGGAGGGGCTTCTCCTTTCGTAATGAGAGACAGGTGCCAACAGGAATTAAGAGTCTGCAACCAGTTATTGAGATTAATATTGAACTTTTCTGAGTTCTACAAGCTTTCACATCAAGGCATGGGCAGACTGGCTTTCCAGGGCAGCTCTTCCACATTTTATACCAGTCAAAACAATTAGACATACCTCCAAGCTGATATCCTCCAAGAAAGAGGCATGACATTGCCCCCATAAGAGAAATAATAGGAGTGTCAAAACATCCATATCATCCATTTTCAGAGGAACTTGCCTCTCAAATACTTCAGTGCTTACAACAGCACAAGCTTGCAGGGTTTGCTGGGATGAACATCCTTTCTCACTAGCTTTTACTCAGTTCAGGGTTCTCCGCACAAGAAAGGAAAGCACTTCAGTCAGAAAACAGACTAGGAGATTTTTTTTTTGAGCAAAAAATACTCAACCAGCCCAAAGAGACAGCAAAGAGCCACAGAGTATCTAGATAGAGCCTGACAGACCAAAAACCTTTTTTTTTTTTGTGTTGGTTCAGTGTGACTGACATTTCACAATGCCACATAATTGCGTTTATCACCAGTTAATCCCAGCACATGGTCTCTTGCACTGATGCTCTGCATAGTCACATGTATGCATGTGGCTGGCTGAGAGCTGCAGTCGACCCCATGTGCTGCTGGGAGCTTCTGCAAGTTTCCTGAAGGATCCCTAGTTCCACATGCTCCTGACTCCTCCTGCAGGCAACTGAGCTCCTCATTACACAGTAAATATGCACCTTTCCCAAAGCACATTAGGCTTTCCTCCATCACTCCCTTCAGGGACTGAAGACCAAGCAAAAGACTTACTTTATCTAACTTATCTTCCCGAGTCTATCAGATATCTGACCTACAGTTGCTTCCCTCAGCTCACATGCTGTCCCTTGCACATGTTATCTCAGAGGGATCCTGCAGTCCTTGGAGGACAGCAAGGGCAGCACAGGAGGTGGCTTTTCCGCCTGCCTGCCGTGTAAGGTGTTGAGCTTTCAGGTGACCTGCCTCCCTCTCTGCCACACAGCAGGGGTCATGTGGATTTGAGGAATAGCTTGGGAAAGGGGAAAAACCACGCTGATATTCATTGTCTCCTAGAAAAAGATGCATTTTTCATGCAGAATCCCTGACTGTCTTTCATTGTAGGCTTAAGCTCACCCTGTCCTTGCTGCAGCCCAGCCAGAAGCTGTGTTGGTGGTGTCACTGCTGAGTTCAGGCCCAGTTTGCGTGTCTATCTGTGAGACAGGGTGCCAGGCTTGCGGGGCTCCCTGAGTCCTAGTGATCAGGGACAGCATGCAAAGAGCCAGCAGCTGCTTCAGTGGTCCACCTTAACATCATGGTGGCCTGGAGAGGTAACCCAAGGGGGAAGGAGGCTCACAGTAGCCTCGCCAAGGTACTCTGTGGTAAACAGTAAATGTGCTTACCTACTTTTAGGATTTTACAGACCTTATGCTATGGAAAATAAAAAAACCAAACCCAAATACAAATATCCACCAGCTTTGCAAACAGCAAAGACAAAGCTCTCTATGTAGTGGCAACGACCTCCCAAACACGTGACTCCTGCTAACCTGCCACTGCTGGGAATGGCTCCAGGTTTCAGCCTCTTCCAGGAGTGTGCTACGTGAATTGGTTTGGGAAACAGTGCCACGTGCTTTGATATGTGCTACTGAAGCTCTAAGTGACCTACAGTAGCATCCTAGAGATTCATATGCTCCAAATAAAAGAATTTTAAAAATCAAGGACAGTAAAATACTGGAGCAGGTTAAAAGCTGCTGTGTCAAAGCTTTCATGGTCCAGGGACACCTCACTTTGTGCACAAATTTGGCCCATCAATTTTAGCAGCCAGTTCCCTAAAAGGCCTCAGCTTTGCCGCTATCTCCCAAAGACAAGGGCAGAGATGTTTTTCTTGCCCAAAATAGTTAAAAGTCATCAAACAGCTCTGTACTTACAAGGCCAACCTTTCCTGACCTTTCTGGCTAGACCAACTCCTGTTACATTAACCTCTGACCTCGAGTCTCCTTAATAGCAATATTCCTGGGCACTGTAATTTCCCTCCCACTGTGTTGGCTCAGGGAAATACTACCTTGGCTTCAGAATTTATTTTTCAACAGAAATGGCAGGGACCACCCTATTCCACCCCCTTCTCATGCAGTACAAGTGAAGTAATTCCCAAGATATTATTTTACCCGAACAAATGTGCTTCAGAGTCTCCTTAGCTTTGTACGAAGCCCTGACTTCCTATCAAAATCAAACAGGGACCTTGTCAGATTTGAGATGGATATAAACAAGAAATGGGAGCTCATAATTGGTGATGGAAATCAGATAAGTCCCTTTTAAATACAACCATTGATAGAGAAATGGGAACTCAAATTACCTTTGATTAAGTCTCTTAAGAAAATAAAGTGAGGGGGAGGGAAAGGAGGGTCTGGCTTAGCAAAACCACCCTCGTGGATAAAATCACTGGGAAAGGAGTGGAAGGAGATGGCTGTAGCTTGTCAAACTCCCCAGGTTGGATGCAGCAGGACTGGAGCCAAGGAGAAATTCCTCACTCACCATAACCAGCATCAGTACTTGTGATAGAGGGTCCCACAGAAGGAGCCGCGACAGGCGTTTCATCTCTGTCTGATGCCTTCATTACTCCAGCCTCTGTAGCCAGAGATTGTGCACAGGTTATGCACAGAAAGTCAGCTGAAAGCAGATGGGGACACACGATACCAGCTTTCTGCAGGCTTTTTAGACTTATGGGGTTTGTCTCATTGCTTCCACATTTAAGTAAATCAAATTATTTCAAAACTGGACTATCGCGACTGTGAAACTTGCTCGATAACTTCAGGGCAAATCGAGGATTTGGCTGTAAGCCTGCCTGGTGTACTTCTAAACAGGAGAAAAACAGGTTTTGTTGCTGGAGATCTGGCTGATCTCTTCAGCTAATCTGAATTTTTCACCATTTAATTATACTGAATTGTAGTGACCAGGGACTTGTAGATATTTCATTCAACTACATATGAAATTCCCATTCCCATCTAAACTAAATTTTTTTATGTACACCACGCAGGGGGAGAAGAATTACTCCCAAAACGAGAGTGAAATAAGCAAAAAGAAGGAACTTCCTCTACACAATGTACCATTTTTCAGTAGCCTTTTTTCCATTTATATGGCTTGCTCCCTCTTCCTGCCTCTCCCCACCTGCCTGACATGGCTTCTTGCATTAAAAAACTTCTCCAGATTGGAAAGCAAACCCCAAGCCCAAAATATAAATATGTTCCAAAGGACGACAAGGGAGGACAATGCAGGCTCACTAATATCTCCCAAGAAGTGAGCAGCTCTGCTCCGCTGATGACCAGTTGATGCTGAGCCTTGGTCACAGTCGTGTCTGGGAGCTGCAGCCTGCAGATGACCACTGGCATAGGTGTTCAGCACCTCACCCAGGAGAGCCACCACTGCCTGCATCACACCAGCAAGTGAGGATGGGCTCACTCCTTACAAATCCACTCCCAAAAGCTGTTTCAGAGCTCTGCGTATGATGAGCCTGCAGAAACCTGGGGCAGCTGTGAGGCAACACCACATACTTATTAACTCCTCCACTCCCTGTTGAGTTGGGAAGGGCTTTGAAAAGGAGAAGTGGGTGTTTTACCTGCTGCCATGCAGATCATAGTTGATGGCTCCTACTAGACAGCGCAAGACCGAGATGTGTATGTGATGCCATGTGTTCTTACCCTGAGGATGCTGTGGTGCCATGTGCTGCTTCTCCTCACAGGGCGGAAGGAGGGCAGCACACCCAAGGAAGCATGCTCCTGCCCAGGGATGGACGGGGACTACAGGGAAGCAGCTAGCATTGTGGGAGATAGGAAAGGCTGAGCATGAGCAGTATGGCATGGGGAGTTACCCCTCCGAGCAGCGCTAGGAGCTGTGCAGGGCAGGACTGGGCAGAGAAACACTGGGCTTGGCTTTATTTTCATTTAGGAATGCCAAAGAACACTGGTTCTCTCCTGCGCTAAGCACCTCATTCTCATGCGCAGGCAGTGTGGCTCTCCCTGGAGCTTCCGGGGGCACCCAGCTACCCGAGGGGAAGCTGCAGCAAGGAGCTGCCCACATCTTCTCCCTGAACCTGTGCAGCCTCAGCCAGGCCTCCCGGGGGCGCCTGGGTGGCAACGCAGCACACAGGCACAATTAAGGGGGCACACACTGCACAGGATGTCAAAAGCTCGTTTTCACACAGTACGCCCGGCTCTGAACACGATCCAAAACCACGTCCTTCGGCAGTATGCACCGATGCAACCATGCTGAAGCCAAGGTCATCCCTCAGCCTGTCACCATGTCACCTCACCCCAAACCACAGGCCAGTTTCCTCCCACACTCCTGAGTTTTGGATCAGGTAGCCGAGGCTCAGGACAGGTACAATTCCTAAGCTACTGTAAGTAATACCTTCGGCTTAATTACAGACCAAAACCCTATTTGCGGGTCAGTACTCTGTCAGAATAAATAAGCATTTTCACACAGTATTACATTTCTCTATTTCTTTTGGCTGATAATATTGGATAGTACCCAAGTCTGTCCCTAATGACCACAATAATCATTCTTATCTGGACTCCAATCAGTGTCATATGTAACCTTATCACGCACACATCTTTGTAAACATGCAGTGTTTAAACAAGTGTAAGGTCATAAGGAACTCTAATATTTTGAGCAAGTTTGTGAAACACAAACGACTAATTTTTTGAAGAATGTTTAAAATTAAAACTTCTGATTCTGGAAAACTGGATATTTTGGGGGCTATTGGATTGAAATACAGCTGCATGCAAAACTGATCTTTATAGTGACGGATGGGTCCCTCTGTGCAGATAAAACCCAGATTTTAAATATTTCTTTTAATTGTTATTGTCTTTGTGCTCAAGGACTGATTGTGGGAAAAATGCCATTCTCTGACCATAAAAATAAAAAGAAAATACAATAAAACAGTAATCAGTCAATGATGATTGAACTAACGACTTTACAGTGCCAGTCAAACACACATAATAATTGCTCTTTGGACTCTTTATGAAGGTACACCACTATTTCATAAGACTAATCCAGCATTATAAATTCTCCATTTTATGTCAGTTTCCACCATTGTCACATAAGCCTTAAGATAAATTGCATACGTTATTAAGGTTTCCTAATTTAGACAACATAACGTGTGATAAAAATGAAGGGTTATCTCCACTGAAAGCAGGTCAGCTGCAAGTTGTCACCAAGATGGCAACTACTTTTTTATAAATCTGAATGACAAGGCTGTGGAAGTGTTGGGTGCTATGATCTGCCCCCTCCTCCTGTGGCAGGATGCAGAGAGATCACAACAAGCTCCAGGGAGGTGCGAAGGCGAGGGGAGGAGGGAGCTCACGTGCCTGCGGCCCCCACCCTGCCCAGCCTCCCACTGGCATGAAAGCTGAACTCATCGGCAGCCAACTTCCCAGGACGCTGACGCGGGCACACTATGGCTTGGCCACCTCAACTGCTCCGGCATGCGGTGCGTCGCTCCGCCCCCTTTACTGCTGCAGCCGCGCTCTGAAACTTTTAAACCTGTAGCCGCTCCCACGACAGCTGGCACTTCAGAGAGGAAAGGCACACCGCCCACCAGCAAGTGGGAGCACTTGGCAGCAGCCAAGGGATTTGAGGCATTGCCCAAGTTTTCTTGCATCCAGCTGTGACATCCTGCTGTAGCAGACTACTCGGCTGTCCGACTTTTTCCACTCCAAGGAAGAGCAGAGGGTAGCTTCATGGAACAAATAATAGGCACTATTTCCAGGTATCGTTACCTATTGGTGTCATAGTTGTGCCAAACAGTGCCTGCTAAGATCAGGGCTTGGCTGTGCTGCCATTCAGGTGAGTGCCCACCCTTAAGCACTCCTGACACAGATGTGGCAGGGAGCGGAGGGAGGAGAGCGCTAAATCTATCAATGTCCCTGTGCAGAGAGCCAGTGTAGCTGAGGAAAGGCAACAGACTCTCCTGAGATCCCTTTGCTGCAGGAGGGGGAAAGGAGTCCCTCTTCTCCTCCAACATTCCCATTAAGGGCTTACGTAGGCCATAGATTCTTGGTAGTGTTAAATGACGTTGGAAAACCTTTCTGTTTTCCTTAATGCATACCTGGGGCCTAACAGAGCTCCCAGAACTCATATTTTACTTTTTTGTTTTCCCTCTCTTAAATGTAGTTTTGGAAACATATCAGGAGAAGACCACTATTGCATTTGCAACGTTAGGATAAGTTCCTCCGGCAATTCTCCATCCTGGTTGCGGCCTCACTCCCAGTCCCAGATCTGCTCTGTGAGATGTGACAAGGAAGCTGGTGCTCCACGCCAGTGAATTGCACAGGGTCCTTTCCTTGTGTGGTCAATTCTGAGACTTCACAGCCTCTGTCAAGCATGGTAATAAAGTTCTCAGTAGTTGGCTGTGTGATTGTCTATCAAACACCAACCACAAAGGAAAGCATTTGCTCTCCACAGCAACATTCAGTCATTGCTAGCAAGCAGGGGCCATCTGCACCCTCCGACTGGACAGCCTTTTCAACCCCTTCTGGAAACAACTGGCCAAAGCACAAAGCAACACAGACTCTGCCAAAAAACCCTGTGCGGTGCCACAGGCTTACATTACTGTGACACTTAGCATTTTGGTATTACCCAGGAAGCAGCACCAGCTTCCCCCAGCACAGGCTCCTCTATGGTGAAAAGCCATGGCACGAAGCACCAAAAGGAGGTAAGGAAGCAGACCTCGAAGCAGGGGTGCTCTGGGACCCAGCAGGTCCCTTGCATACTCCAAATTGTACAAAGAAAATAATGAGAAATATCAGATAGATACAAAACCCTCACATGGAGGGGATAAAATGTGTATGTCAGTGAAATCTCTACAGCACCGAATCACACCATACACTTTGCATATCCACATACAAGCACATAAGGGAAGAAATTAACAGAATTCTTTGGGTCATGGAGTAAAGTACTGAAACAATATTGCACCATCATATGCTGTTAACATGCATCGGCACTGCAGGACTTACAGCCCAGGGTGCAATCACATCTCCAGTGGAAGGGATGAAGATACAAGCCAAAAGAATGAGGAGGAATTTGCAGTATAAGGGAAGCTGAGAGAGGAATTTGCACATCAGAGACACCACTGTGTGCTAGGCAATGGGGATGCCCCAACTGTAGGACGCTGCCTGGGACTGTGCTTCCTCATCTGCCACAATTTGAGTGTCAGAAACCAAGGTTGTGGGGAGGGAGGATCACACAGCCCCCGTGTGCCCTGGAGGGTGGGTGCCCACAACCTGCTTCTGCTTGGCACATGGCGCTGTTGTTGCATACAGTTGTTCTGGCTCAGGACAAGAGCAGGACAGCTGGCGTACGCAGGCTGTCTCCCAAAGAGCCATGCTGGGGAGCTGGAGGTGAGCGGCTGAAATGTAGTCTTTGTAATTAAGCTTTTGTTCACTGTACGTTACCTTGAAGAATGCACCAAGATTGCCAAGTGAAAAATAGGTCTTGGCCACAGAGCTCTGAAAGGATGACAATTTGGCTTTCCTTGCATCAGAGACTTCTCTACATACATTATCCAAATGACATCTGGGTATATGTTAAAGGAAAACTACTAGAATTAGCCTATATTGTAGAAGACAAAGCCTTCCTTGTACTGCAATGGACTTGAAGCACACCTGAATGATAACATTAGGAATTACAGCTTTGGCTCATGGGTCACAGCACAAAGTTCCTCAGACCTGACCTTGACCCGTAGCTTCTGGAGAGGAGGGCAGCTTTGACAACGTCTGCCTCTGCAAAACCAAGAATAACTGCCTGGTAGGAATTTAGAAATAGTAATTTCATCCTGAACTACCATCAGACAACAATGCTATTTCAACACAGGGGACGTGGGCTGGGGCTGAGGCAGCACCCAGGAACGCACTGCAGCCTTTAACCATCCTGTGCCCACAGCCCAGGCGCACCACCCAGCCCAACAGCTCTAGGGCAAGGGAATTGTTAGAGGCTGGCCACTGACATTTTAAATGGTGAACACTTACTGTACTGATCAAAATTTATATTTGCTCTGTGCAGGCAGCAGTCTCAAGCATCAAAGCTTCTGTTTAAACACTGTGCCAAAATCCATAAAGTTTAAGGCTTGACCAAGCATTGATTCAGCATTAAAGCAGAAGCCTGGACTCTGGAGACTACTAAATAGCTGGATTAAATAAACACTTTAAAAATACTTCTAGCACGGCTAATAAAAACTGGGGCTAAAGAAATGCATAGATGAACCTTTGTTTGCTGAGTAGAGTTTTTCTTTTCATATATATAATAATTATATTTACAATGGGAAAAATGTTTTCTAAAATAACTATAAAAATTAAAGCATTCACAGTGAAAACAGGGTGCTAAATACAGGTATTTTAAGACACAGGTAAAATTAATTCTATTTGATGCTCGGTAACAGGGTTCAAGGGTCCTGCCAACAATTTCTGCCTCTTTTACAGAGAAGGAAGACAAGGAAAGATCAGTGGGAGTGAAAGAGCAGAGACAAGGAAGAAAGTATGAATTGCAGCAGCATCCATGGCAGCTGGCACAGCTTCAGTGTTTCAAAGATTCAAAAGACCAAACAAAAACCAGACATATTTTTCATGACCAATTCATCTGAGCTTTCAATCAGGCTGATGCAGACGTTAGCTAGATGGTGCAACCATGTACCTATGAGCTGCTTAACACCCAAGCTTGACCTGACCAGGGCATGTAGGGTACACTGCCTCTCCCCAATCCTTGTCTAAGCACAGCCTGATCAATAGTACATCTCCAAGAGCAGAAGGGCCAGAAACAGAGCTATAAAGGCTCACAACTTCATCTATGGTTTCACTGTACTATCCATTTCTCTTAAACCTGCTATCCTGGAGTCATGTGATTCCCTGGAAATAAAAATTAGTTAACGGAGAGCATTTAAAGCTCTGGATGCAATTCTACTGGGAATAAGAGTATAGCAGGAAAGACAGCATGTGTACTTCCAGACTTACAGTGAGATTTAAAAAATTTGCTTGGGGCTAACAAAGAAAAATCTCATCGTTGTACATGTGGGACTGTGCAGGTGATGGAGGAATGTGAAGACTCTTGCTATTGCCCCAGGACCAGGGCAATACAGAGACAGTCACCCAGGGGAGTTCCTCTAAGAGGGTAGCTTAGATCAGGAGCGGGAGAGCAGCTGTACACCGCACTGCTTGGGATCATCTGGCTGGGTAGCACAGTCTAGTCCATCTGGAAGGAATAACTAATTATACCCCACCTCTATTTATGTCTAATTTTAACAGCAAATTTCCTAGGATATAAAACATGATCTGTTACCAGTCAGACTCAGTGCTAACGAATGTCAATGAGCACTGTGTTACCCCAGTGCTAAATGTTTTTGAACGCTCCATTTAGTGCTTTGGATTTAAAGAACAAATCAGATAGGCACTTCTTGACTAGGCCATTTTACAAAGACAGATTTCAAAAGATGCCTTTCTCAGGATCTTCTCATCTTTCTAAAAAAATGCCACCATGAAACATCAACAGACTAAAAAAACCCCTGAAGATCTGATTAAAACAAGTTACAGCCTAGCTAGAGTGAAAACCAAGTTCAAGGCTGGGCCACAGAGCCCCTCTCATGGCTCCAGCACAGAAAGGAAGGGTAATCAAAAGTGTACTAATACACAGTTGAACAGAGCTACCCAAAAAAACCTAACAAAGTTTCATTGTAAATTGCTCTACCTAATAAAGTAATTGACTTGATCTTTCCCTTTGTAATATTTATTTGCTGACAAAACCCACTTGGGTCCCCTTGGTTAATATTCCCCAGAACTTCCCTCTGTTGCCCTGCCAGCGCCAACTTGGGACGTGCATCATTTGTGTTACCTCCGAGACTGTAATGGGGCTGAGACCTGCCAGAATCTACCTAAAATGTTTCTACTCTGACATTACTTATTTTCATACTCTCTTTCATGACAACAAATGGATTTAAATTATTTCCTACTATTAATCTTTTATCATGAGGTTTGACAACTTTTAGGGCTTGAACAAGCAATCAGCAAAGAAAGTGGATAGAGAGCATGCCAGAGGCAAAGGCAAGTAAGTCCACAGAGACGAAGTATAGTTACAAAATGATGGCCACTCCTGCCCTTGTTAGTAAACGACTGGGTTACTTATAGTCCAAACATACTTTGAGTTGGGGAGATACTGCACTGAACTCTCTGAGAAAAGGGAATTATAGTAATCAAGTCTCGTGGTCAAAAAGACCAGGACTGCTCCTAGTAGTTCACTGCAGGACACAAAAGGGCTCACCACAGTCTACACAAACTTCACAACAACAAAAAAAACCCAACACACAAACCCTTTGATATCTCATCAACACGTAGCAAATTTCCAGAGAAAATGTGGGATCAAAAGCCTTGCTAAGGCAATAAGGCTAACACTGCCCTTCTTGCTAGGAAAGGGAAGCAGTGGAAGGAGCAGCTTTCTCCTACAATACTCCTACCCCACGCAGGATTCCCTTGGCTGAAGAGAAGCACACTCCAACATTTATTTCATCTCAAACCTTCCAGAGCAACTTTATATTGTCCACAGGTAAAAAAATACTGATGTAGAACAGTCAAGAGCCACAAAATCCACCTTCTGCTTCAACGTGATCTATCCACCTAGCTTCATACATACGATGAATATAGAGACTCGTGTGACTTTTTCCTAGGTGCTGCATACCAGACCCTTTAATGGACACCCTGAGGTCCCTTATCTTCTAAACAGCAGGAGTCAGAGCTCCATCAGCTGAGCGTGCTAGCCATCAGTAAAGCCCTTGGTAGTGAGTGCTGCTGGGTGGTCAAAGGCGGCTCTCAGCAGCCTTGTATAAAAGCAATTGGAGGCCCTTTCCAGGATGAAATCCCTACACCAGGGAGTCCCTGGTATCTAGGCAGGCTTGGGGTAGCAGAATAATGTGGTTTTGGTCAAGTAAGCAGATGAGGAAACATCTTTGAAAGCAGAACTTTTGGGGTCAGTCCATAGCAGCAAACCTTTTTCTAACATTAAACCTTAAGGACAATTTCGAGTAGAAACATTCCAGAGAGGACATTTATTCCTGGTCTAGTGTATTGCTTTATCTCCCTTCAGTGACATGTAAGACTTCTCCTAAAATAACTTTTTAAATCCCACAACCAAGTAAAACTTAAGTACCTCACTGCGCAAGCCTACAGTCACAAGCATTCCTGTTCTCCAAACGCATTTTCCTGTTTCTGCAAAGTTCTGAGATACCCAAGATAGCTTGGTGCCAGTCGGCTGCTGATTTTGGTAACTGGCAAGAAACATCAACTTTTGTTTTTCAGACCACTGATCTTGGATTGCAGAATGGTATTACAGCTTGGATTTGAGGTTTTCTGTAGTCATTTGAGTGATGAAAGATATCATATCCCTTTAATCTCAGAATTAAACAGCAATTTAAGTGCCAAACTGCAAGGAAGTCACTGATTCAATCTGGAGGAACTACTCTTCTGAAAAAGAGCCAGGACAGTAAGGTGAGTTCCCAAGGCAGCAGCAGTGGTGTTATGTGAGCAGGGCTGCAGGTGGAGATTTAACCCCTAGTCACAGGCTCCAAGATGTGATTCTTCTGCTACAGAAACTCTACCTTGTGTTTTGTGTATGACTGAACTTGTGAACTTCACTGCCTGTCACCCAGAGCAGAAAGTCCTGACCCAGAACAATTTCCTTCATGTCTATGAGAGCAGTATGGCTGTGCAGAGATATGCTGTTTTACAAAGCTGTGTAAGAAGAGTTAACTACACAGTGAAGTTAACACTCCATGAGAACTACTGCAGCACGCACTACAAGGCTAGCAAACACACATAGGAGCCCTGAACAGAGAAGAAAGATCAAAATTAGCCCTCTGGGGCATGTGCTTTGGTACTCTATCTGTTTAAATAAGCTTAAATTTTTAAATTCAGTAACAGCAGGCTTAAGCGTTTCATTCCGAGGGGTGAATTTCTCAGGCCCTGGAAGCTATAACACAAGCATGCAGCACCTCAAAAAGAAATCGGGGAATTTGCTTCTCTGCCCAGCCTCTCCAGCCCTGTCCCCAAGCCCCCGACAGCCAGATCCCCATGCTGACACAGAGCTGAAGTCATGCTTTATATGAGGAGAAAACAGTTGGCAAACATATGAAAATGCTGTCCATTAACCTTTTTCTAATATGGCTGTTTTGGGGTTTTATTACTCTAGAAATATTTGGAGGTTGATGTATTTAGTCAGTGAATCATCCCAGGCCTCTGTTCCTCTGAATGGAAGACTGGTATTACTAAACCAAAGTTGCTTTTATGGTACAAAACTCCCCAATAGTGCTGTCACATTTGGGTGCTTTTAAATCTGTTGAGAGCATCTCCTTCCATAGGGACTGAGAGCCTCTGTGCTTCAGGGACCCCTGCTCACTCCAGTGGCGCAGCGGGGTTGATGGCCCTTCATCCAGCCCCCAACCTCCTCTCCCTGCCCACCAGCTTCCTCAGCAGTGGAAGGCCCCACCAGAGCTTCGCCAGAGCCATATGCCCCACAGAGCACCCCACCAGTCCCTTGTTTCCATTTTCCTTCTCCTGTTGGATCACACTCTGTCGTTTTGAACAAACTAAAGGCACCTCATTTAACTGTTCCCAGAGCCAGGGGTATGGTGCAGACAAGGCCCCTTTCCCTGTCTGCCTCTGGAGCAGAGCCTAGAATTTAATTTCTGCAGGACTCAAGCACATCTGGGAGAAGATGCTGTCCTACAGCAAGAAGCATGCCATGACAGCGGAAAAACCCACGTGAAGAAGCTAGACACATTTGTGGCAATAATCCCTTGGTGTTATCCTAGTGCTAAGGCCCCAGCAAGCTCTCAGCTTTCCCCACACCAGGCTGCAGGCAGCACAGGCCACATCTCTGATGGTGGGGAGACGACAGCACAGCAAGGGGAGGTCTCTGTCCCCAGCACCCACCTCCTAAATACTCCATCTATCCAGTTTCCGTTGGCTTACTGAAACCCTTTAACACAGCTTCCCAGAGCAAGGGGAAACAAGTTTCTTTTTAAAATAGAAACGTCACAATACTTCTGACTTGCAAAAAACAACAAAAAAATTACCATCAGATATGTTTGTGCAGCAAGCTCATTCTTCCCTTTTTATAAAGCCACAAGAGATATAAAATATAGAACATCCAAGGACCACATGAAAAGGATGTCTGGATCCGTTAAAACATAAAGAAGGCTCTACCAGCCAAGGGCAAAAGTTTAGCAACAATAAAAGTGTCTTTAGGGTGGGTTTGGTTTTTTTTTTTTTAAATGCATAGAGAGAGGAAAAGAGTTTGTGGTCATGTTTTCCAGCTTTATGTATATTTGTCTATCATTTTAATATAAACAGGGTGTATTTATAAAGCCTAAAGAAATGGGAAACAGATTCACTGGTTTCTAAATGCCAAGAAGTCTCTTCAAGGATGATAAGCAATTAAAGAGGAAAGTCAATCAAACTTTTATGACACTTCTGACCAAGGGTTTTATTTTTATTGCACAAAATCCAATGTGACAACAACAGATATATACAGTAGCAGCACCCACCCGTCCTTCTGTTGTGAGGGGCCTGCCAGCATTCCCAGTAAAATCCCACTTCTGAGAGGAAAACAATGCTTGAATTCACGTACCCTTTGACAGAAGAGTTCTCAGTGCTTCTGAATATGCTAATATACGAGGAAAGCATATAGAAATGGATACACAAGTATAATTTCCATATGCATCCACAAATACTCTCTTGGAGCAATTCTCTGCACAGGCCCTAAGGAAACTTGATCTGTTTTCTATAGCAAATGCTCAGGGGAGTCCAGAAATCCTTCAGTAGCCCTGAAAAAATTAAGCAGAAATGGAATAAAGTAGGAAAGCAGACAATGCAGCTGGTGCATTATTTACCAGTCCCAAATACTCAGCTTGCACAGTGGTACAGACAATTTTATATTGACAAGGCAGAACTTCAGTTGTCAGGTTTTGACAGGCCATTTTGGTAGCGAAGAAGGTTTGGCTTTTTCCTGGGAGAGGGGGAAGGGGGAGAGAGATGAAGGTGCTAATTAAAGACATAGAGCATATTATGTGGCCATGGAAAGAGAATTGGAAAGTCTTGTCAATGGCTCTTTTGATAAAGGATATCCAAAAACAGTGACTGAAATACAATGCAGTGAAAGGGTCCATATATTTTACAGAAGAGGGATGTTGCATAGTCCAAAATGTATGGTCCCTATCTAAAATAAGCAGTTATAGAAATTTTGAGTCCAATTCATGAAGAATGTTTTAGGAGATATGAGTTTTGCACCATTAAGCAAATGGTAATGTAAGTACCATTAATGTAAGTTATACATTAAGTAGCCAGAAAATAAAAAGCAGGATGGGGCCAGGGGAAAATGAGTAACAAGCTTTTTGAGACAAAAGGTCTTTTCTTAATACTATTAAAAAAAAAAAACAAACCAAACCCAAATTCTTGTGATAACTCAGTCACTGGTACTGACCTGGAGACCAGGGACAGCCACATTGTACCACCTGTAGTTGTGACACAGATGCGCCCTTCCTGGATTTATCTTTTTACTTTGAGCATAGCCCTTCGGCTAGAAATCATGTCAAGCCATAGAAACACAGCTGGGGGGGGGGGGGGGGGGGAGCAGAAAAAAAAAGGCTGCTTTCACCTAGGATACATCATACTATACAAAGGAGCATGTTTCTGTATAACAACTAAGGGTCTGTGGCGCTTCTCATCTTTGCCACAAACTAGATCAGCGTAGATAAAAAAACACCTAGGGCACTGGGCTCCAGAGACCTGGCAGCTGGACCATCCTGCACTGCAGCTCACCTTCCAGCTGACTGCGCATCCCACTTGTCCTGCCTGCTCCTACAGCATACAGGCACCACCACCGTGTCTTACTGCCTCCTGGCTTCACATGGAAAATGAGGTCTGAGTTTTCTAACTCTTTTTAAAAAAATATTTCAAATGGGTCAGTCCTAAAGGACTTGTAAAATGGTTCACTATGCTGTTGTGGTTTTTTTTTTTTTTTTTTTTTTTTTTTTTTTTTTTTTTTTTTTTTTTTAAACTCACCTCCTTCAGCATAGTAACTCTTGAGAGTTACCTGCCAGAATGCAAAGCTCCTTTATTTTTTCCGTCATCACTTGGGATGAGCGTCCTTGAGGGACTGTGTTTACATTTTGTTCAATTTTGGCACAAACGCTCTGAGCTCTATTTTATCTGTCAGATGAAATTCATCCTCATGTAAATCCAGAGTAAAACCCAAGAAACTCTAGTAAGTCACTGAAATTACTCCAAATTTATACAACATGTAGGATTTGACCCTGAAATTGCAACAGGCTTTCCTTCTAGACAAGCTAAGACACAGTCCCTTCTCAGCCCCTCAGTTAGAGTAGCCACTGTGTACTACCCACATAAATCCGGCAACTCAGAGGTAGCAGAGCACTGAGCCTCTCTGTCAGAGTTTGCTAGAGATAAACACAGCAAAAAGGCAACAAACAATTATAGCCGAGGAACATGGGCTGGGAGCTTGTCTTTTGTTGTCTTGGTGATTTGGGGGGGGCAGGCTCACAACTCCCACTGCCCTACAAGGGACATGTTCACACACATCCAAGGACTGAAGAGGTCTCAGGAACAGTCAAGTTATCAAATAGCTTATGTCTTGCCGGGCTGTTTGAGCAAGAGCACTTCTACTCTCTCCGCTGATGCTAGGTTTGATTCACAAAGGCCGAAAAAATTAACTATAATGTCATGTGAAAAATTACAGGGAGGTATCAACAATGAACTGATAAAGCAGGACATCTTTCCTCTTAAACACCAGGAGACTGCTCTATGTTAGTCAAGCAGAATTAATAATTCACATTGAGTAATCTGGAAAATTAGATCTCCTTCTGACTATGCCTGCAAGCGGCTTACAATTTGGTTTTATTCATTATTCTTGGAAACATCTATGAATAATTCTTGGTCCACTAGAATTGCTGTGGGAAGCAAATTCAAAAAAAGGGAATGAGCACAGCTTTGGCCAATACGCCAATTTTTTTGTTCAGATGCATGTAGCAGTCAGCTGACTATACTGTCAATGCTTGAAGTATTTGCCCAGCTCCTCCAGCAACTGCTCCATTTTCTCCGCTAAAAAGGTAAAACATGTAACTTTTATATTTGGTCTGAGGTACCACGACAATATATAGTTGTTTTCTATGCTTGTTTCAAGTTGCATTTAGCAACAGGAGGAAGGTGGGAAAAGGCAGAAGAAAAGTAATTTTGTGGGAGCCAAACCTGGTATCATCTGACCTTCCTTGGTGTCCCCCTCCCAGAAGAGGTTTGTACAGAGCAGAGCTGATCCTTGCTGCTCCCCACTTCACCAGCACTAGCTGCCAGCACCAGCTGAGGGGAAGAGGAGGAGGAGGAGGGAGCCCGACAGCACTTCCAGAGCGCAAGGATCAGCATCTAAATGAATGGGCCATACATGAAACTTCACTCCCTGCCCAAAGCCCAGTCTTGCAACAGTATTTCAGCTGACCTGATACGAGTGACAGAATCTCCAACCTTTGCTCAGTCGGGCTGCCACTGCATTCTTGCCTCTCTGCTTTGGGACCTGGGTGAGCCTCACTCCTCCCTCACACACCAGACGTTCAGTGTTTCAATGCTGAAAATGAGACAGTGCTCAAAACCAGTCTGAAGGCCCAGGAATCAACACAGCAAGCAACAAGAATGAACCACCTCAAATCTAAACATGATTCAGGTTGTGTTTCTGGCCACAGATTAAGAAATACTGGAGAGAGAAAAACTGCAGGCCATACTTTTCTAGAAGTTTTTGTAAAAACCTTCGTAAGTGCATGCCAGTAACAGAGTACAAACGTTTGATTCCACATCCCATCCTTGCAGAGGATGAGAAGATCTCTTGAGGTCCTTCCTGCCCTACATTTCTAGGATTTTAAAAACCACCAGCAAAAAGGTTCTGGTTCTGAGTAATACAGAGCCAGTGGTGAATTGCATCATCTCACACTCTGATTTCACTAATGAAAACCAGCACAACCAGCCCTGCAGATGGAGTCAGCTGAATCCTGAACTTCCTTGCTTTTCTGGGATTAGTCAGACCCATAACGGTCCTTTAAACTTTTTTGTTGTTGTTGTTAATTTTTTTATATCATGCTTATGATCCAGGGAGCTCCTAGAATTAACAGCAAACATGCACGCATGAGGGTCACACAACTGCCAAAATATGAATGCTGTTTATTCTCTCTGGATTCTGCAGTTCTCCTGACCCAAGAAGTTTGCACTTCTGCAAACAACAATGAAGGAAGGTTTCTAGAACTGTACTAATTCCTCTAAAATAATGAGCTTGTATATTTTTCATTAGCTGCGAAGATAAAAAACTCTGGAGATGATAAAAGCCAGACACTGCTAATCTGGAAATTTGAGTATGGGCTAAGCCTTTCCCTAAAACATTTTGCAGTTCTAGTGCTAAGCAGCTTTTGGTTTCAAGTCACCTGAAGTCCTCAGCTTCCCATCAAGGTACATTTCTGCTAGCAAGCAAATATCAGAGTGACAAGCTGGAGTTTTCTGCTGGCTAAGAGGAACTGTGCTGACCACGCAAAGTGTTTTCCCTGAGCACAGACCACCAGAGCAGCCAAATAACACTCTCAGTGACGAGGCCACTTGCCCTCTCTATCCTTTTCCTGGGTGACAGCGGTTAACCAGAGGCTCCAGGGAAGTCAGTGGAAGTTTTTCCATCAGTTTGAACAGAGACCTTCTCTTCCACCCCTCTCCATGTCTCAGGATCTCACCACCTCTCTTTCTGTTCAACTCCCTTCAAAGCCAGAGTCTCATTATTAGCTTCTGCAATGTCCCCCCTTTCTGCAGAAATCCCTGCACCATTCCTCTCCCAGTGCAACTCGCAATGGTGCCGTTTGCTCCTGATGCTCCCACCCAAACACAGCAAGCCAAACCACTTGGGCTACTGAGTGCTCCTTACCCTAGGCCCTGAGAGCCCCACCTCAGGAACGACTCCGAGCCTTCCACTACTCTTCCTCAGGGATCACCCCTTCTGCTTCCCTACAGCACAACTCCAGTGAAACTGTCCAAAATGTGTAAGGGGGGGAAGTGTGTGGCTGGGCAGAGATGTGGCCCTGCCAGGGCAGGGCTTTCTGCTACAATTTTTTCTAAGCATGCTGGAAACGCTCAATGCTGATTTCAGTTAAGTCCCACTGGGCAGGAAATTGCAAACACAGCACTAACACACGGCTCACATCTCAACCTCCTGACTTTCTGCTACAAGGATCAAGTTAACTTTGTCAAATAAGCAGGCAAGCTGGACACAGGCAGGTAGGAGCTGTCATGGAGGACATGGTTTGAATGCAGCAGCCAGCTTCTGAAGGCTGCCCATGCCTGGTGTCAAACTGCCTCTCTCAGGGCAGCCACAGAACCTGCAAAGCAACACCCAGTGCTCTGAGGACTAGTGAATGGGGTGGGGGGGATGACAGGGACAGATGATGACAACAACATAAAAAGAGCAGAAAAATGGCATGTCACCAACACCCTATGCTCGGAGCAGCAGAAGGCAAGCTGCACACTGTCCCATGCTCCTGCTTGCCCCCCGCAGTCACAGCAAATGTGGCTCTAAGCTTAGTGTCTGATCAGGCAGCCAAGCAGTTGCCAGTGGGGAAGTACAAGGGGAAGGTGAACACATGAGGGTACCGCACATCGTGGGAGGAAACACTGTCCGCCACCTTCATATGATGTCCCCTAGCTCTTGCAACAGAAAAAAACCCCAATGTGCAAGCAGTCCATACCCATCCCCCCAGTGCCAGTCATGATTTTACAGACATCACCTCTTCAGGACCTTTATCACAGTGTTTTATGAATTTCTCTTAACATTTATTAACAGTCAGGATCAAAACACTTCTCGCCATGTTTCTATCGATATGACTAAGGCATGAAGTTGGTTTAAAATTCCTCAAGTTTTACTCGCAGTCATACACATGCATACAAAATGAATATTTGGCAATGTTTGCACTGCCAAAATTAAAATTAGGCACCCAGCCTGCCCAGGCTCCACCTGCAGGCAATGGGAAAGGCTGGGGTCCATCGGATGGAAATGCAAAGTGCCTAAGACAGGCTCTCACTCTAAAACACCCTCTGGTTTTGAAGCCAGTCACTGTGAAACTCCACAAACCCACACACACCCCCAAGGCTTTGTTTGTAATTTCTTACTTGCATCTTTACTAAACAATTGGAAATGAGGGGGGTCAATTTCTGAAGCCCAAGAGCATGAAGATCACTATTCTCTTACTATCAGCGTCCTTCCTATTCCTTTGTTTTTTCTGCTGATAAAAGTGAAATTATTTTGGTTTTCTAACAGAAGGAAAACAGAAAAATTAAACCAAAGCAGAAGCTCGCCACATAAATTTTTCCAGCAAATCAAACCCTTTTTTTTTAAATTAAAAATGTTTTAATGAAAAATTACAACCACTTTTCAGTGAAGTGGTTTATAGCTTCTCTTAATCTAACAGAGACACCCACATAGAGGCTGCATTGTTTAACCAGCACTAGCATCCCCCATACAGTCCCACTCTGCAGACCTCCTTGCTGAGCAGTGAAGATATTTATAGCCTGGATTCTCAGAAGGGGAATCTCCAAGGTGCCGCTAATTAGTTCTCCCAATGCACTGTTAATAAAAAGGGGAAGAACAACTAATCTTGCTAACAACAGGTTTGTTGCCATTTGTAATAGGAATTAGGATATCCCACGAGTGTTACTCAGGGAATGAATTCCATGGCCTAAATGTGGATGTCCTCCAGGGATTTCCCTTCAGGAAGAGGATCCGATTGCCATGTTTGTGGGGAGTAGCAATGGCCACGTTCAGCCTGGAGCTGAGGTTCTGGCCACATTTCACCTCCACCCCAGGGTGAGGACTCATTATGCACCAGTGCCCTGTGCCTGGTTTCCACACGGAGAAAATGAAAGGTTGGGGCTAGAAAGGAGTCCTGCTGCACACAGGGTAGGTGCTCAGACAGACTGACAGGTGATTCTCAGGAGAGAGCTGTAACAAGTTCCACTATGATTCCCTTTGGACTGGACACTTTACAGGTATTTGCCCTGGGGAATTTATCGTTGGAGTGAAATCCTATCTTTATTTCCAATAGCAGGTGACTTGTCACAACCCTACAGTAAGCAAAACTACATCCATTTCCACTGGGAAACAAATAGCAAGCCACAGTCTTAAAACATGTAGGAAATATCATCAAATCATCACAACCTGTCTGCTCAGGGGCGTTTCACAGAGTAATTGGTTACCTGCTGGAGAAACAGTGACTAGACAGTAAATAAACTCCAACACCTAAAATGCCACTACCTTCTGGGCAAAGGTGAGGGATGGATTGGAGTCTCTTACTATCCTGATCCATAAAGACATGAGCCCTTGCAAATTTTCCAGTTCCTACACTAAACTATTTTAAGACCAAACAGTCCTGTTAAAACGTCCACCGCAAATGAGAGCTTTGCTTGCCACCTTCTCTCAGCCCCCTACAGAATTAAGTGGCTGTTATCCAGCTGACCCCAGCCTCCACAGGTACTATGTATCTAACTCTTTAAGCCTCCTTGTTGCCAAGGCGGCAGTCATTAGCATGCTACCATGGCTCAGAGTGCTATCCTGTGCTCATCCTTTTACATGAAGTATAAATACACGTGGGTAAGCATCTGGACAAGTACAGACTACAAGAGCTATGGAGCAAGGCGTAAAAATTTCAAAAGAAAGCAAGATACTAGCTAAACTCTTACAAAACCTGTAATGCTATTGCTAAGAGTCATTAAAGATGGGCTTCAAAAGCTTACCTGTGTCTACATCTACCTATAACCTGTCTAAGTTAACTAGCTGCTGATTCAGATTAAATTACTTCTTATTCTACTATCTATCCATGGACTGGACAACCAAACAAGAAAATGGTTGGCCTTCCTAAGAACAGTAGTTTCTGTTTTCAGAGGACACATATGCTAGAACTTCTCAGGGACCTTATGATTATGTGATTATGCAATCACATAAGCAAAAATCTGCCTGTAAAAAGGTCAATCAAAAGATTTGCAGTCATGACTGAAGTGATTTTTCATCTAGATGTCACTGAAATGTTCCTGCATGTATTTCCTTAGTTTCTGTACCATCTCAAGTAGACACTAATCATCTTCATATAGGTTAACGATAGGACACAAGGAACAGTAACAATCATACACAGCTAAGGGTGTTCATGTCAGCGTTGAAAATAAAGTGTACAGGACCTACCTGATTGTTTTTACATGCTATTTACTAATTGCAACCTGAAAATTCAAGGTCTTGTTGAATTTTGTACATCAAATGTTATTACTTACTAACTACTTTCAAAATTAGATAGCTAAAAAAAAAAGGCAGAAACCCAGCCTTGTTTGACTAGGTCATAACAAAAACATCAACTCTACTTGAAATATTCTGAGTTCACACTACCAGTAAAGCTTTTTGCATACAGAACCCAACCTTTTAATCTCTGATCCATATCTACCTGGTCTGGATTATTCTGCCATCTGGCCCCTCCCAGCCTTCCTGAAGCAGTCCTGGGAGTCTGCTGGACCACTCAAATTAGAAAAAAACAGGCATTAGAACTGGAGAACAATCTTCATGAAAGAAAAATACTTCAGGGGAAAAACAAAATTTGGAATAACTTTTTAAAAAATTACTATTGTGATGTCTCAGTGCAATGGTTTTCACCTGCCACATATTTAGGGTGGAAAGAGGAAGTTACTTGTGCCACACAAAAGAATGCCTTCTATATAACATGGTGAATAAAAATAATAATGTTTTCCAATAAATTCAAGCCACATTCATGTTTGGCAGCTTTCCCATCATGCCAAGAGTTTATCCAACGCCCCTTTTATTTATGATGAAACAAAAGAATGCTGTAAATAATGCTTTTTTAATTATATACACTGTTGTTCTTGAAACAACTCTCCAATAATTTATGTTTATAGTCCTACACACATGCTGCGGAAGTACATAAAATGCAGCTGTGGTCAATGACCATGTGATTTCAGTCTGACGTTAGCTCAATGTTAAGACTGGAAGAAGAAAGAGCGAGCAGACACTCCAACAAGTGCTTCTCCCCCTTCTGCCAATTTTTGCAATGTTACTGAAGTACTGGTCTACCAAAATCAGATGTTTACAGTCAGGCTACAAAAAAAGGAAGACACCCTGGTTGCCGAATCTGAACACCAGTGGGACTCCAACAGATCAGCAGCAGCAGCAAACGCTGATTTCTGCTGAAAATTTGGAGCAAGAGGAGAATGCCTGTATAGTATATTGTCTTTCCAGTACCTCAGAGCATCATTAGCAGCTAGTGATCCCTCTTACCTACAGAAAGACCTTCAGGTTTCTTCAAGAGACTGAGATGTCTCAGCTAGGTCTGTCTATGTTTTCCATCCCATACTCGTTTTCCCTAACTCCTCAAATGTTGTTAAAGCAAATATTTATAGACTTCTGGACACTACTATTCTTACGCTTCACTTCAGCCAGCATAGATGGGAACATGCCCAATGATACAACAGACACAATTTGCTACTATTTGGGGCCCGCAGAGAATATGTGGGTTTGCAGTGCTAATAATTAACTTCTCCTCCCCTTTCTCCTGGTCATCCTTTCCAATATAGCCATTGAGCTTTATTTGCTATGAATTTAAGTGCCAAAGCAATGAGTTGTAAAGTCCTTTCAATTTGGGATATAAAGGCATCAAGGATGTGAAAATTCAGATGTGCAAGGGTTTTAAGATACCAGCAACTCTCTACTGACCTCAGCCAATTCATGTAAGTGAATACATTGGAGCAGAGCAAAGAGAGAGGACTAACATTTCTGATTTGAGCTACCGAACTACACAGTGTAGAAGCCAATGAAAGATCAGGGTTACCGTCAAATGTATCCATATATCAATTGCAAGATAAAGATACTAAACAGATAAGTGGATAGCGACATAAACAGAAACTGATGTGCAACTTCAGAGAACGGTGACAATAGGACCACTGAGAACTGTTTGCACTTACATAGGCTTAAAAGAACATAAAATACAAAGGAGATGATCAAAGAAGAAATGGGCTTCTTCAAAAATGGACAAATATGTTTTCTGCTCTTTGCTTTTGATGGTGTTTAACATATACATATTTTTCATTTTCTGATTGTGTGTCATATCATGTCCCCCTGCATTCTACTTTTCACATTTATAATTAATTATTCAGTTCCTCCTGAAATTCAAAACCCTGCAGGGGCCAAGAGTCTCCATCGTTACAGGCCAAATTCGCTTCTGATCAAACACTGTTAGTTTGAGGACCAAGGATGAATCCTCTGTGTCTTACTGAACAAAACATACAGCCCATGAATGATGAACCTCCTTCTCTCTTTTCTCTGGTTTTCTTTCAACATGCAAGTTTGGTCCACTCTTCTCCTTAAGATTTCTGACTTCCAAATAAAATCATCCTTTGAGTTCAGATGATTAGGAGAGCCAAAAGGCATTGTTTTAGTTTTTGCTACATTTAAAACCAGTTTGTTTTCCTTGAACCAGTCTGTCAAAGTCTTTTTGCAGTTCAGGCGTTATGTGAGAAACAGATTTGCCATTAAAATGCACAGTCGTGCCATCTGTATAAAAACGTATAGCACAGTAATGACATAGCCTTGCAAAATCATTAATAAAGAGAAAAAAACAGGAATGACTGACACTACTCAACTCGGGGAAGGGGGAGGATAGAGGAGAGAGACATTGACACCTTTGACTGACAAAGGGGGGAAGAGACAGTCCTGTGAAGAGAAACAGATTGATGCTTCTCCCAGATTCTTTGTCTTCCTGACAGAGTACGGGCAGCAGCACAGGCCACCTACTTGCTGCGCTAACGGCTGCAGCACGTTAGGCCTGAAGCTTTGGTGAAGTTAGCTAAGAAAGATTTCCATTACATTTTCATTTATTTAGGGTATGCTTGAAAGAACTCATTATTAAATGCCTACTCAGAAATCCCATTTCACCAGGAGCTTTTCCTCTGCACCCCTGCATCAGCCAGGGACCCTGCATTCCACCCCTCCGCAGCTCTCCCCAGCCGAGCTGTTACTGCTTTGTGCTGACCAGAGAGCCTTCCACTGACAACGCACCTGATTTCAGTGCCACCAATTCTGACCTTACTGGCCAGGCCAAGCTCCAATGGTGCTGACAGACCCCCGGCTGCCCTGCTTCCTATCTGAATTGCTACCTATATACCCCTACTTCTCCAGGGCCACCCTGCTTGCAGCAAAGCACTCTAAATGGGGGCAGGCACCCAGCTTTTTTCACTCCCAGGCAGAGGTGACATTGTAATGGCCTCATCCTTCAGGTTCCCCCTTACAGGGACCATACTATGAGCTGAGCAACACTTACAGCAGTAATGGAGAACTCATTCAGTGGCCTAGTAAGGGGGCATTGGCTGTTGGCAGCCCTCACATCACACCTACTAGATATCATTTAGGTTCAGGGTTGATGTGTGTTGGTCCCATCTCAGTCTGACAAGCCAGCAGGATACTGTGATTCACAGGGGGAGATGTGCGAGTCTTCCAAAAATATGCCCGGAAGGAAAGAAATTATGAGGGCATCTGAAAAGATGCACATATGGGTTTTTTGATGGCTAAATAGCAACCAGTTCTTTAGACTTTTCCTCAGGTCACACAGGTGAATGTTTTCCTTAGGCTGAAGCCTTCTAAAAATATCACAGAAAAGATTCATTTTTGGCTATGTTGAGTTTAACAAGTGTCCCTTAAGCTTTGTTTACCCGTCATCTTGTCAACGTGGCATATGTATCTCTTCACTATCAACTACGTGCTCCACCCTTTGCGTCTGGCTGAGTGCTGAGAGCTGATTGCAACCCACAGCCTCTGAATGGTCCTGGGGTGCAGCCCAGGTCTTTCGCCGAATCTAATGACACGTGCTGAAAATGCAAAAGCATCAAAAAAATAAAAGCCATAAGAACATCTTTACAAGGTATTTGCTAGCATTCACCCCAGGGACTTCACTATCATTTGAGAGAAAACATTGTAATTGTGGTAGAATTATAGATTACAGTTTTACTCGGACTTCCTAAAGTTAACCTCTACCATTACAGATCTAAATTTGGAGCAGTCCATTGTGCCACTTGGAGGAAAGCCACTAGTAGTTCAGCACTAGCAACTTCAGTTGTATAAAAAGAACTTTTTTAATGATTCGTGTTTCATAAGCGTTGTGCTATTTTTAGAAAGATGAGAAAGTAAAGTATGCCTCCTTTTAAATCTGGCTTTTACTGCACCCTGTAATTTATGGCAATATAATAAGTAATTTGAAAATAAAGATTTGAGACAACATTTTAGCATTAGTGTTTTTAAGACAAAACAAACATTCAAAATAAAACCTAAACCACAGCAATGAAATCTATCATTAAATGCCTACTTTCTGCTAAATTTGTAGTTATGGCAGCTTAAATCTCAAACATTTGTTGTGACCTCTTGCAAAGTAAAAATAATCATATTATTCATTGTGGTTCAAGACCAATATAGGGTATTATTTCATCCTCAACCATAAAGGTATTCTAGCGCATACCTTTTAAAACTGTATTAATTACTCTTTATTGAGCCCAAGTGACTGCTGGTTTTCAGAAATAAATGTATATCACCTCATCATATTTGCTTTATTTGTGAAGACTAGCACTTTTTACACATTATACATCAGATGCAACCTGTTTAATCAATGTCAAAGTTCTTCTGAATTAGTATCTCTGTATGAGTTTATCAGACACAAAGGCTTTTGACTGTTCATGGTAAAATTCAGACACTTTTTCTCTTGTTCACCGTGTAAAAGCTGCTACTGTACTGTGGTGCCAAAACTCAACATTAGACTGCAGTGAATAATAACATGCCAAGTAGTTCAACCAAGTCCATTAACTCTCTCAGGTGTCCTTAGGTCACACCAAGTAGCACCTCACATGTCCTGGTTTATCGCACAGATACCTTTTCTGAGGGAAGGAGAGTCCCCTCTGCATAGGAACCATCCCTGGGTTGGGATGCAGGCATATGGTTGTCCTTCCTATCGACGCACTTAGAAAAGCCACTTCCCTGCTTCCCCTTCTATTTTCACTCAGCATTAATGCCACTTGGGAATTATATGACTTGATCATAAAAAAGTGTTCTTTTACTTTGGCTTTAAGGAATGGAAATGTCATATTGAAAATTTCACCAGAAACTGCTACATAGAAGTGCCAAGTGCTACATATTTTCAAGGCAAAGCACCATAGGAGATGGACTGAACATTAGAAACTTTCAGGCAAAGAGGGGAATTTGGAGGAAGGGAAGTCTACCAATTTTCTTCCTCCTAGGATTTCTGAAAAAAGATAACATTTAGAGAAGAAGAAATAGAAGAGATTTTGCATTAAGATCTTCATATCTTTTGAGCTCCAGACTCAAATATCTAGTATTGCTCCCTTCATTCTTCAACTCCATCACAGACCCATACTATGAACCAACCAAGCACTGTACCAAATCATGCCTGTGGCCATGCATGACTTTAACTTGCATGTGCATCTCGGGGGAAAAAAAAAAGGTTGTTCCTGTTAGAAAGACAAATGACTTGATTTCAAGAAGCCAGAGACAACTGATCATGTATCTTGGATGGCAGCTAGAATCTGATCTACTAACCAGATCCAAAAGTGGCAAGCGATCTCTGATTTTATAAGGGGCCAGCAAACCAGAAATGGCTATCTAAACGTCAAGGGCTTACAACCAAGCTCTACACAAGCAGATCACTTTAGGCTCAAAATTAATATTTTAGCTTTTGAAATCCTTCTCTGAATTCCAAAACATTCTGAGGCTCTCGTCAAACTTAGAGCTGCCAAGCGCTCACCTTGTCTGACAGTCTAGAGCACCTAGACCTAGAAATCTGGATTCAGACTTTTGTGGCTTTTGATCCACCCATCCCCCTCTCCCACAACAAGCGTGG
>NW_010511385.1:179619-185436 GCF_000687285.1 Phaethon lepturus
ACAGCAAGTGTGAGCTCTACAGCAGAAAATGCAAAGATTGACATTCTTTCCAGGTTTACACCCATACCAGCTTGCTGACTTCAGTGTGGCTTGGCAGGTGCAAACAAGAAGAGAGTTTAGCTCTTGCTTTTTATATCTTTAGTTCCCAGAGCTTTTTTGTTGTTGTTGTTTTAAACCAAGAAAAACATGCACATTGAGAGAGAAAAAAAACTTAATAATTTTTTACTCTTTTTTTTCAACCACTACGCAAATGACTTATGTAAATAATAAGTGAAAACCTTGTAACTAATAAATGATCTTTAGTATGGCTTATTTGTGCCTTACAACGTAATATTTGTACTCACTTGTAATATTTTGTTTGATTTTTAAATACCTTTTAAAATTTGCTATCACTGCACTTAATCTGGGTATTTTCTTTCTGGTGGCAATTTTTTTATTACATTAATTTGAATTTGTGAGCATGGCATAAACAGCAAAGTATAAAAGGCAAAGACAGACATAGAAAATCCATTTTAATGGTAGCTGACAACTCCAAGCAAGATTAAACACAAATGCTGTTGTCTGCTCACTTGAATATTAAATTCTCTGTTTGTGATGGTCCCCCTCTGGAGAGTTGAACCCAGGAGGCGGACAATTTGTGGAAGGCACCTTGAGCACAAATGGCACTTGCTGCATTTCTTCTTAGCCCTGAGACAAAACAAATTCATTCTTGAGGGCCAATGAAAGCTTCAAGTTTGTCCCCACTGAAGCTGAGTTATTGCTCTCTGTCTCTCTGGAAGAACTAGGTTCAGGAAAGAGTAAGTGCAATAAATGATGCTACACACAGACTGGTGTGACTTATGGAGATGGCAGTGCTAGCCCTGAACAAGCAGCCTCGATGGAGGGAGGAGCAGGAGAGGAAGCAGCGCTTCTCATCGAGGTACCTGAACAGAAACTTACAGGTACTGGGCTGACACTAACCTAGTAGCAGAGCATCTGTCCTCCCCTTTTCCAGGTATGCTAGCATTTATGGAACACTTCGCATTTGGGAGCAAGAGGTTAAGCAGCCTCTGTTCCTAATAGCTCTTTCCCATCCCTCTTCTTGAAACCTGTGGAACTCTTCATATTTATAGTTGTTTTTTCCTTTAACTGAATAGGGTCTTTGGGGAAGGAAAAAAAAAAAAAAAGCACTTTTACACAAAATGGTGATGAACTTCACCAAAATGTGGGTTTCATGAGGAAAAGAAATCTTTCCTTTCATAAATAAAAAAATGCTATTTAAACTGTTGTTGTAGTAGTACTTGTTAAACTGAGGGAAGATACAGAAAATTCTCAAACATATTGATATCATTTAAAAACAAATAGGGTGAACAGACAGGGAACTGATTCATTTTTAACTTCCATAGAAAAACAACTTCAAAAACATTGTAGATGTTAATGAAAATAGATTTTCATTTACCATCAGCTCTAGAGGAAAACACACATACTTATTCTCTTTTGGGTCTCACATAATCTACTAATCCACAACATATCAGACACAAAGAAACAGTGAAATACATTCATAAACACAAGTGCCAATATGTATGTGTCTGAAAAAAGCTAGTAATTTAAGACTCTTAAGTGGAACTGTTCCCCAAAGAATGTTATTAAAAACTGTTGCAAGGAAAATAATGTTAGTAAACACCTTTATGATAAAATAATTGTGTGGAAGCCACTGCCACATAAGAACATGGACCTACAGCCAAGGACAATTGCTCTACTATGCTTAATTCATTTATGAAACATGAGGTGTCAGTTTTATGTGGTTTGGCTGAGATTGGTGTGGATTTTTTTATTATTTTATTATTCCTACAAGGCTAATGGATTATAATATATTTTGCCAGAGACTGCATTCCACAGCACATATTTTATAAAGAGGATGTATGATGTATTCAAGGCTTGCTTGCCCCATGAATCAATGAATCAACAAACATCTCCCTATTGTGTAAGATACTATTGTTTGGCCGTATTTAAGATGAGATTATTTGCTCAGAGCATTGTGAAGTTATGGGAGGAGGAGGTGCGCTAGCCAAGGAGTCCTTTTGTGACGATTCATGAAAACAGACGATCAGCAGGCCAAAGACTTGCCATGGCACGGACAAGTTCACAGGTCATTGGTTCGGAGCCTGCAGTGCACTTCAAGTCATCTCCCACATAGAATACAATGCAGAACAGGAGCATTTTCACAGCACAGAGTAGTTGGAAGGATAGTGGCCTTTTCTACTTCTATGACTCAAACTCAGCCTAGGAACAAAAGCCCCTGAATTAATACTGTTTAATGACTGCATCATGCTGTACTTGCCTTGGATCAGTAGCAAGATCCAAAGGCAGGGCTTGTAACTCTTGTCCGATATCCCTCATGCTGTGCTGTTCTCAAGCCTCAGGGCTCCCTACCACGCTAATGAAAGCTGAACTGCACATCATGCCAGGCTGCAGCCCTTCCGGTACCACGGCACAGATACTGGAAGCCCCCGTGGTACCTGGTTTTTCTCTGACCCGTACAGCAGGACTGACTCCCTGGAAACCCAGCAGCCTGCAGGTAAGATAGCAATGTCTAGGAGAAAACGCACTGTTGAGCTTTTATCCAAACCTGATCTGTACATCTCCGAGCAGATCATCACCACTGATGTGTTTCCACAAATTAATTTGTGATCTGCCACGTGTGCACATCGCCTGTGACCATGCACTCCATTCACCCTGTAGCTGCCAGTCACACAGGGGTACAGATCATGGTGACCACATATGGAGGCTCAGGAACACACTTCCCAATTTGGCCTCACCTCTGAAGACACCCTTCATGGCCTAACCACCCACTTCTCTGGTGGCACATTATCCCTCCCTCCTTCCAGGGGCCTCTGTCTGCATTTGCTCCTTTAAAACAGGAAAGGGGCTGCATTGGCTTGAACTAGACATATGCAGTTAAAATACTGCAGCAGACTCATCCGGCTACATTTGCCATAAGCTTCTTAGCTCTCCCTATTTCAACACTGCCCTATTTTAGTCTTCAGCTGTTTGCTTGAAAGGGAGCAGTGGAAGCAAGAGCAGGTCTGTGATCTCTATTCTGGTGACAGGGGATGAAGAAAACATGCGCAAGTGAATAGTAACAAGCACAGATTGCCTGCGAAAAGGACCATGTGATGGCAGCAGGGTGCCCGGCAATCAGACTCCTCCCTACAGGAGGACAGACTTTTTGCGGGAAGAGATGCACAAGGAAATGCGGAGTCCTGCTGACCCCAGGGAGGCCTCTGCAAGCTGTGGGGCACTCCCTACCTCTGTACCAGCAACACTCCATGTGGATAGCAGGGCAGAGAAAAGTACTTCATACTGGCATAGTCCTTTAAAACTGTAAATCACTTTCTCAAAGTAATTTCAGTGCTACTGTATAATACAGAGGGAGAAAAAAAAAAACAAACAAAACTTTTCCACTAAACAGGCTTTCACACCACCTACAACCCAGGATTAAATTCAGAGGAAATTACACAAAGAAAAGGATTTCTGTAAAGAAATCAATCAATCATTCGTCAAGTGTGGGTTCAGCACCTCTGAAAACCATGCCGTTTCTCAGGTACATGAAGACATGAGATTTTTATTTAAACCACCCCCAACCTGTTTCACTCAAGTCTTAGAAAACCGTGACCTAAATGCCTAAAAGAGCTTGGATTTCAATACTAGCCTCTCTGGGGCTGAGACTACCACTCCTCAGCATTGCCAGCTCACCTTTCCTTTCAAAGTCTGTGTGAAAAGGGAAATCCCACAGTCCATGCACCAGCCACCCACCTTTCACTGCATGAACTGCACCAGGGGCTACAGGGGTTGCTGTTACTTACAGCCATCTTACAGCTCCAACACTGGAAGTTACACCTTTAGGAATCTGAACACTCAGCAAGAGGGCCTTTGACATACTGCCCACCTCCTTCAGTTCCATTAACCTTCTCCTTTTTTACATACTTTAAAGCCCTTTGTTATAATTAACTGTCTATTAACAAAGTGATCCAAAGTAAAGCTGGTTCAAGTTATTGATAAACCTTTAGGACTGCACTGTTTTACAGGCATAGTTAGAACTCTTGAACAGTCAGACCCCACTCTCTTCTATATTTTGGCGTTTTTTTAATTGTATGTACATAAGCAGAGTAGGCAGGACTGATCCATCAATGTCTGCAGTCCACTGTGGGTAACCAAAGATAAAATCACCTTACCTGGAATAACTTCAGTCCTTTCCAATAAAGACATTCAAATTCTTAAATGCCTAAGACCAAGCATCTGTCCAACACTACAGCCAATAATCCCGGGAAATAATTTTATGATTCAGACCAATGGATCAAATCAAAGCATTTCACCCATTTGAATACATGTTATTTAGAAGTCTTTGTCCGCACCAGACAGTCTCAAAGCAGGGAGGGGGTTATAAACCAAGCAGTAACACTAGTGCCATTGCAGCCACTTTATTCTAAAGTGTAGCTCCAGCTCACGGTTGGTGCAGGGTCAGGTCAGGCCACGCCAGCCACCCAAGCACAGGAAGCAGCAGCACACTGCTGTGAGGATGAAGAAGGAGCTCCACAGCTGCCCTCGCAGGGATTTGCCCTCATTCACCAAATGGTACTAAGGAACTGACAGTCAGCTGCAAAACCAGCTCTGGAAAACACCTGCAAATCCCCTCCCAGTGCAAGCACAGCCCCTTCAGGTGGCTTTGCAGCTCCTCTGCTCTCCCAGCAGAGGTGGAGTCCAAGCAGCAACCAACCGCTGTATGTGAATCATCTCTCAGATCTCCACACTAACACATGTGAGAAAACCTGCACCCGCGCTGGATGCTGCCCTGCCCTCAGGCTCTGTACCTGTTGCTTGACTGGGGCTGTGTTCAGGAGAGAAGGCCTTTCAGCAGCTGCATAAGCTGCCCGACATCAGAGAGACTTAAGCAGATGGTGATGTGCTCTGCTCCATCCCTGCGCACAAAAACATTTTTATTATCAGGCATGGAGTGTTTGGAGGTTCAATGTCTGCTGTTCTTTGCTTGTGGCTGCTGACAAAGGCATCACTGGAGAGCTGTGATTTACCACCTTCACATTTATTTACATTTGTGTCTCAAGAACAGTGGCAATTTGCCAGATTTGGAAGTGCTTAATCAGATCTGATGGGCAGATTAATTAGTATAGGTCACAGGACTAGTTGCCTTCCAGGAACATTACCTTTTTTTTTTTTTTTGTCAAGGTAAAGCAGGAGGAGGTAAATACCACCAGCATGTTTTTACTGGTTTATGTCTTCATGGTTTTATTTCATTTCCTCTAAGTAAATGAACTTTGCTTTTATTTCTGCCATGAAAATATACTCCAAATAAAATGGTGCAGGCACAAACAAAAACTGGAATGCAGAAAGACAAAAATCTTATTTATCCCCCACTTCCTTCCATACCGTTCATAATAATCCTCTTCTCTCTCTGCCATGGTTACTGCCCCTCCACTATGATCCTCTTGGTATCCTTCCATCTTTGAAAAAAGGTGTTTTGGAGCACAGAGCATTTTCATACACATATATATACACACACACATATACATATACACACACATATATATACAGACATCATTTTTTATATATATGTATAAACAAATATATATGTACAGAGGCAGGCAGATATTTGGCTAACCATTATACCAGACTGAGCAATTATAAACTCAACTGGGTTATTCTTAATTTTCACCAGCCTGACCAAAATTTGAATGCGGCCAATTATGTATAGACTGACAAACCAGAGAACATAGAGATCAATTTTTTATGGCTAAAAAAAAAAATTGACCTCCAAAACCT
>NW_010511385.1:185467-222967 GCF_000687285.1 Phaethon lepturus
ATAACCTTGGGAGTGACATGCTGCCGATAATCAGGGACACACATTGTTGTCATGCCACCATGGCAAATGTGAAAGGACCTTTTGCATCTGTCATGCTGCAGAAGGCAGGAATAGCATATGGAGCGCTGAACCTCCCCAGGACACCATGGGGACCACACTACTTTTGAATAAAAAAGAAAAAAATATTTCCCCAATTTTTCCTCTTACAAGGTAGTGTTATTTTGGACTTCAAAGAGCAAAGGAGGGCACAGCCAGTAAGGGGACCATACACAGTCACAGTGCCAGGGCTTCAGCACCTGGCCTGAGAACAGCCATCACCACCTATCATGGGGTTGCAAAGGACAGGATTTGGCCCTTGTTGGCTCCCTGGTACAGAGCACTGCTGTGCATAAAACACTCATTTACAACTTCTGGTGACTATTAGCAGCCAGGAGGCCCAAGATATCGTCACACAACCAAGCAAGATACTGTGAGGTGAGTGGATCCAGCAGTTAGCTATGAAGATTTTCTAACTTTCTCCATTCTAATTTTCTCTAAATATGCTTATTTTCCTTTCTTCTGGCACTCAGATTTATCACAGCGAGAGAGAAACTGTCTCCAACATCGTCAAGCGGCCAAGCCCATGCGTCCACACAGGGTTTTGCAGGTAGATGTGAGCTGCATCCACCTGCACTCGTAGCCTTCCAGAAGAGACCCTGCAGTGAGCAGCCTGGTGGGAGGCTCCTGGCTGCCCCGAGCAGGAAGGTTAGCTTACAAGGGGGGAAAAAAACATTTGCAAACTCTTGTCCAGTGAAGAGACTGGGTAGGACCCCATGGAGCAACAAAGCTAAGCTGTTTAGGAAGGACATAAATGGACTGAAGTTTTTTCTTCTTCTTTTTTTTTTTTTTAATGTATCCTCCCTCTCACACACATATACTGACAAAAAGAAAGAAAAAACCTTCCACAAAAAGAATGACCATAGCTCTAGAGCCAAATCCCTATTCAATAAAACAAGCAGAGAATGCATTTTCACATTTCCCTATTTACTCTGACTCATTTTATTAAGTTGAAGATGATAATTTTTATGCACGTTTATGAGCACATTTCCAATACACGTGGCACCCTATAAAACCTACCACTGCTGCACCCCACCCAGGGCTGCGCTCCAGCTTCTCATGCATTCTGCGATTACTGTAATGAAGCATGGCAGTCCCACTGCAGGTCAGGCTACGTCAGTGTTTCCATTCAAACCCTTTTTCAGATGGGTGTCTGAGGACACAGCTTGGAATTTAACTGGGCTTTGTTTCACACACGGGGACAAATTCACTTCTCTCCACATTATTTAAGAAAACAAAACAAAACAAAAGAACACCAACAAAAACATACTGCCTTATTTTGATTAAATGAAGAGGAAGGAATGGAGAGAGAGAACCCCTGCCATTTGTTTGAACACATATTTGTCTTTAATTATCTCCAGGGGTCCCATTGCAGTGGGACAGGTGGTTACAAGATGCTAACTTTTCTCCAGCAACATCCCTCATGCATGTTCAGTTTCCCACTGCTAAAGCGGATGGCATGGTTTATTCCAAGGCCACCTCCCCTTTCTGCAACAGCAATTTATAACCACAAAACTTGCACCTGTAACTTAAAACCCACGTTTGAACTGTGGGCAAAAGTCAAGTATCCTCTATCTGTCATTGCCTTTGTGTGCAGCAAAGTCACAGAATAGGCAGTCACATCCTCATCGTTTTCTCAAGAGAAGGAAAAAAAATATTGCAGGTACAACTGTCAAGATGCGCCCTGCCCCATACAAAGGAAAGCAAGTTCTCAGCTCTTTTCAGTAACAGCAAAGTTTCTTAGTCCTCTGGTTAGGGGGGAAACCTTCCAAGCAGGGACCTAAGGCCAGACTGCTGGCTCCAGCCGCTGGAATGCTCCAACAATAGCGAAGAGAGATTTAAGATGCTGCCTTTAATCAACAGGGAGTGTTTAGGCTGCAGTTTAATGATGACAATGTGAATGTCAACATTGTTAACAGTTTCACTGCTGATCTGATTAGCAGAAAAACCCATCTAGTCCAGGGTTGTGGGTAATTTGAGTACTTTCCCACCCCTTCACACCCACTCCATCACTTGACTCTAACTTAAAAGAACTGTTAACTTTTATATAAGCCAGATATTTCATAGGCTCAGTCCTTCCTCTGGAATGGCAGCAGCTGTTATGTATTTATTTTCAAATAAAAAAAAATAGCTTAAGCAGTCACATTCATATTAAGTTTTTCTGGGCAGGGCCTGTCTTTATGTTCTGTGCTTGTACAGCATCTAATTCAATCTGGATAATAATAATAAGTAACAACTGTTTAAGAGATTGCTGTAGCATAAACTGACACAACGGTCTACTTGAGATGAGCCTAAATACACTTCCAGTCCCAAACACTGGCCTCTTACCACACTATGTGTGAGCATACCCCACAGCTCCTTGTCACTATTATGGACCTGACTCCACATGGCATATTCTTATGTGAATTTTTATTTGAAAAATAACTCCACTCCAAGCACAAGCCATACTACTAGAGCAGGCTCCCGCCTACTGGATGTGGTTCTTTACCTTTACCAGGCCAAGCTGCCTATTTCAAAATTCACTCTCTCCACAAATACATACCTACATTAATATATAGCCACTTGCAAAATCAACTGTTGGGGTTATATTGCTAAGTTACATAGGATAAATCCTGCATGTCACAAAGAGATCACTGTTACAGTTTCAGAAGCTGGGTCTCTTTCTCTCACAGCTGCAGCTTGCAGATGTGATGGTTTAGAGGAGTAATGCACAAGGAACAAACCCCTCTCCCACCTTCACTGACGGCCCAAGAGTTCAGTGTACCCGGGGAATGGGTACTATGCCAAACTCAGCTGCCAGGATAAGCTGGACTTGCACTTGAGTGACTAATAATTTTTTGCAGCCCACATAAATTCTGAACGGTGATTTTATTTTGACCACCATGAAATAAGGCAAGAATAGCCCTTCTGATGGGTGTCTTGGACAGGATGAACCGTTTTCCTGCTTCAGGGTCCACGGTTTTGGGTTTTGTTGTTCTATGATAGCAATTCCCACTGACATTAGTGCAAATCATGCACAAAAACTGAATAATTAATCCCCATTTAAAAGCTACATTTTATTTTGGAGGCAATTCCTTGGTATTAGAAAATCACTGATGCCTGATCAACAAGCAAAGTGCCTTAAATGCTTCAAGACATCATACATATGTATGCATGATATATAAATTGAAAATTAAGAATGAAAATACATGTCAGTAATTTACAGATAAAAACCTTACAAGGATGTTATGAACTTCAGTCCAGAAAGCATTGCAGAGACTGGCAACTGCAGCTACCTGTTCCATCAGCTATTCTCTATATAACTATCACGAGGGGCTCTCCAACACCTCCACCTGCTGTGGGCCACAAACCACCCTGCAACAAACTTAAAATCACGTAGCAAAAGGACTAAACTCCCTAACTATAACAAGCCCTAAGGGAGAAAACGAATTAAAGACGTTACTGTGCAGGTACTGGATGAATTCAGGTCCTACTCTACACGGAGTACAAAAAAATGAAAATGTGACCCAGGTGAAAAATCCTGTCCTGGCCCAAAACCAGCAATTATTTTAGTATTCTGAGTATGTGAGTACTTACTGAACATGTGAGCATTTGGTACTGCTTGCAGGAGTTCACAGACCCAACAACTACAGAGTTAAAATGGCAAACAAAAGTAACCCAGGTCTCCAAAAGCTCTGGGCATACCCTGCTACAAACCAGAACTGTAAAGCTGTCCCAGTCCTCATGCCAAGCAACAACCATACGATTAGTAGTTGTGATCTCTCAGAAGATGAATATTGATTTTAAAGATCTAATAGCTTGGTATTCATTGGTGTTATATTGCTTGATCCCATCCTCCCCTTCATTTTTTGCCCTGAAGCAACCAGATTTGTTTCATTTGCATGCTTCTGTGTCTCAGAAAACATTTCTGAACTCTACACAGAAAAGATGGCAAAGATTTTAAAGAGGAGGAGGAAAACCCCCAAAAGAAGACAACCAGCAACATATCAGCTCAGACCACAAATCTAAGGGCAACCTCATGGCTGTAGGAGTCTCAGCTCATGCCCACTGAGCAAGAACATAGAGTCTTCCGTGTATAACTAATCTCCAAAGAAATTACCTGAAAACTTTAGCAACTGGACAGGCTTCTCTTCATAAATGTCTTAGAACCAAGAGCTTTACCCCAGACCCAAATGAGTCAAAAAGGTGACATCAGCCTAGACAGGCTTCCAGATGGGGCAACTGTCCCCTGTCTGTGGCTGTGGGTGAGATCTCATTTTACCAGTGTGCCTTGAGTCACAGGCTTAGTCATCCTAGTGCACAGCACACTGCATGGCACCTAACTGCTCTTTTGCCAGGATGGATTTGCCTTGTTATTAGCCAACAGCAAAGGACACGTTCAAAAAGTCATGGCTTCTCTAGTAGCCGATTTGCCCCTTCTTTTCCTGTTGTTGACAAGCTGCATTACCGAGTTGCATTAACAAGGCTGGCATTGCCCGAGTTGAGAACACCAGCCAAAATCTCAGCGACCAGTAGCTCTAAGGCTACCCTACTTCTTCCCACAATACTTCACCCTACCCTGTGCCAAGGAAGCAAGTAGCATCCCTGCAAACCTTCCAGGTGCTGGCAGCCACAGGCCACGAAGCATTTCAAGAACAAGAGTTGGGTAAAAACCTCCTGACAGGAGCCCTTCATAGAGATACGATGTCCCTCTGTACCTCTGTCTCAGTGCCAGTCCTGAACTGAGGTGTGACAATAGCTGCTGCAGTCCCAGTACCACAGCTCCTTCGGGCAACAGCTAAACGGTTTCGAGGACACTGTCCTGAACAAATCCATAGTAGGAATTAGATAACAGTCACCAATATACCACGGTCATAAAAGTTTTTTCAATACAGCCAACACTGACCATCCAACAATAAAAACAGTTTGAAGTGTTTGTTCTGGTCCACTGGTGTCACCCACAACAGGATGATGGACTGTGATTTAGCTAGGAACACATTTTTAATTGGTTTTAGAAAACTAATAGATTCACTTGTAAAACTCGCAAAATTCACCCTATGTCCTAAGAAAACCAGCACATTTAGGAGCCTCTATTTTCATAGAAAAAGCAAATGTTCACCATCTTGATTTGATGCAGAAAAGGGCTGAGGATCTGCCAGGAGTTAGGCCTGGAGCCCCCACAGGCTCTCCAGCACCCACCACAGCAGCTGCCACAGAAAAGGGGGTAACAGAGAACTGAAATAATGAAGGCAAACAAGGACAGCCTCCACTTGTGCTAGAAAGAGAATATCCATTGTCCATATTAAGTTAATGTGATATAGGAGGTAAACTCAGGAAAACCTGCCTACCAAGCAACTTGGACAAACTCTTACCATGTTCCACATGCATAGGACATTAGTTTAATAGGTAATAAACTACAGTAAATTAAATACATAGTTTTCTTATTACCAGGTTTGCACTAAAGCATTACCCTCTCCATTATTATCAGCAGCAGGACATCTATCATTATTTAGTAGTAGCACAATCTACACCAGTGAAAAGGCAAAAAAATGCCCAAAAGTACATGTCTCATTTAACGGGAAGACTAGAACTCCAGGAGGAATAGGGCACTTGAGGTGCAAAAGTGATTAGACTGTCAGTAAGGTACCAGTGGAGATGGCAACAGCACTGGTAGGCAGGCACTGCTCCCATTGCTGACGGATGCTGTTTACAGTGTGGAGCTTTCTCCCAGGGAGTTCTGATAAAATGCTTTTCCACTGGGAAATGGGATGAGAGTATTTGCTCATTTTAAATACACTGAATAGTCATTAAATGTCATGATTGTTTCTGGTGACCTAGACCAGATTAAAACCAGTGTCTTAGAAACAAGCTGATCTGTGCCACTTCACAAACCTCCAGAAGTATCAATCCTTCTTTAAAACGAAATCACAAAATAAGGAGGAATTTAAGTGACATAACGGTGAGAAACAGAAAGCACAGCAAGTCAGACATCAGATGGAACAAACCCATACAGACCCTCAGGCTTTTCCAAATGGCTCTGCAAGTAAGATTAGCTTTTGTCTAGGGTACATTGGGGATGAACTTGAGCAGCCACTTGCTCTTCTGTCCTGGTTGACTGCGATGTTCAGCCAGATGTCAGAATCTGCCCGGGCCTGGAGCGAGCTTTCTCCATACCTGCAATCTTCCAGAGGACCAGACAGAAACACACACACACAATCTCTCACAGAGGTACAGTGCATTGTAACGAAGATCAAGGACATCCTGATTACAGCAGCAAAGTGATACTGAACATCTGTTAATGCTAGAGAAGGTACTTCAAAGAATGAGGACAGCTGGACTTCACATAAAATGAAATTGCTAAGTGCTTATGCATGAGGCTGCAAGTAGGGCATGTGAGCTCCCGATAGCTAGACCTGAAATGGATCCACCCTGCCATGGACAAGGTGACTCAACAGGGAGAGCAGCACAAGCCCTTCTCACATCAAGCCTACAAACCCCCAGCTGCTCTGCTCTACCTGAGGGACCGCTTCCTGGGGCATCAGTGTCCACCTGTACATTATTTAAATTTTTCCCATTTCCACTTTCTGTGGTGTAAACTTGGTCTCCTCCCCTCCTTCCTCCTCATTCATGAAAAATTGTGCAGCCTGGGGATCAGCTGAATTCCTGTATTTGACATTGCATGTAGCTGGAAACTGGAATTCACACCTTCCTCTACTCCCTTCCAAGCCTCAGAAAAATTTGGATTTTCTTATAGATTAAAAACTATTTTCACTTCAGCTTAGTACTAATGAAATCATTCATGACTGTATTGCTAAATCCTTTTCTTTCAGAAATATAGGGGGAAAAAACCAAAAACCCTAAGGCAGACCAGACCTCAACATTTACATTTCATGAAAAATTTGATCTGATTTTGGAATTTGGCTTTGTTGTCAGTCAGAAATAAAATATAAAAACAATTTCTGTGTCTAACATTGCTGTTGATGATGTTTTCAAAATATTTTGTCTCAAAAGTGGAAAAACAAATACTAAATTTTCAGTGTTTCCTGTAAAATAAATTTAAACTCTGTGTGCTTTTTATGAGCCAACCTTATTGAGGATGAACAGGTAGAGGAAGGGAATTGTGAGATGAAAGGACAATATGAGGAATCATGCAAAATATCTGAAATCAGACAAAATTAATCAGAATTAAACACACCCATTTACCTCTAGTTCTTCTAGAAACTTTAGATCAAACATTTAATCAAAGTGACAATTTCACACAGAAAGAATTGGTTTTGACAAAATCACTTTTTTGAGTTTTCTAAACAATTCTCTGAAAGCCTGTTATTTTGACACTGTCAAAACAAAGTTGTTTTTGTCAAGCATGGGGATAAAAAAAAAAATCACCATTTCTTCATCTCACAAATATCAACAATTTACCTGCTTTCATGAAATGTTTTGATTTCAATGAAACTGCATTACAGAAACTCTGTAGGCCACATCTAGTTGCAACTCTGAGATGTGCTGCTAGCCTCTACTCCCCAGCCTAGTACAGTCAGCTTTGACCCTGGCTGTCCGCCCTAACACACCACAGAAGCAAGTTTAACACTGTACAAATGAGCTAGTTCTCCAACTTCTCTGATGCTGCTCATACCACTGCTGTTGATGCCAGCTCCAGTGCTGTCACTTGTGCTCAAAATAGTGCTGTTTTCTCTACAGCTTCCCCTTTTGTCTTCCTAAAAATTCACGCGGGGGGTGGGGTGGGGTGGGGGGTGTCTAACTGATCCTTACGCCACTGAAGATACAGCGTTTTACTTAAGCCATTTTTTGCCGAACTATCTTTTGTATATGGGAGTTCTCTACCCATTCAAATAAAACAAAAAAAATGAAGTGGATGTACAATGAGGAAAGAAGGAAAAATAATTACATTTACTAAAATAAGTCATCAATAAGAAGCACTGGGCACTTGCAAGTTTAAAGCAGGATGGAGTCAGATGCAACTACACCGGCAAAGTTTATTCTGAAAAAGGGCGACCTCCAGCCCCCAGCGAGCTTGCTGAGACTTTCAGCACTCCCTGACCTGTGCACTCCACCACCGCCAGCAGCTCGGGCTGCAGCGCGTGGCTGAGCAATGGTGTTTGCCAGGAAGTTGCAGAGAGCTACACTGCTACGCGGAGCCCTCCCTCTCACTGATGTACAGCCACAGGGATGTGCTACAAACTGCATTACGAAGCCTTTTGTCTGGTTGCTCTCTTTCAGAGCAACAGTAGCTGCCTCCTCATTCCGTCTCAGGAGCTTGAAGTGATTATAACTTCCTCTGGAAACTTAACTCCCTGACTTTATGATTTTTAACACCCAAATGGAACACAAATTCATATTATAAGAGTAGCAGAGATTAAATAAGGCAGAATTCATTAATGTGCCAAAAATATGTGCCAATGTGTCTCCAACTAGTTAAAAGACAAATACACAGATTGATTTTTTTTTTGCCTCCTAGTACATCCCACATTGCCTATTTCCTAAAACCTTCTGTCAAATGCATAATCGACTGCTATGCCTTCAAAAATAGCACTTTTTATAATCATTCATCTAGATATTTGGGAATAGATGTTGCACTGTCTGTCATGCCCATGTAAGACTGGGACAACAGAAAGCATGGACATCTCTGCTGACAGCCTGGGCAGGCATCTTGTACCAGACCCTGTGTGGGACAGGGCAGCAGGTGGGAAAAGCTGGCTGGGGGGACATGGCAGAAAGGTCAGCCTTGCATCAAAGGCAGTGCTAGCTACAGAGTCAGCATCCGCAGCCTCCGGTTCGCCACTCCTTGGCAGGTAGGGAGCAGACTCACACAGGTCCTCTCAGGTCTATGCACCTATAAGCAATTCCTCAGAAGCCCTCGAGGCTGGCAGTGCAGATACAAAGGAAAAGCATCCCATGCAGAATTACTTCTTTCTCAGAGGAAAAACCAAGCAGAATCAACTTTCCTTTATAGCTGCCAATAGCATACTAACTTTCCTACAGAATATTTTAACACGCTAGTTCACAAATACAGTCAGGTTTTCACTACCAGAGAAGGTTTCTCTGAACAGAAAATCAGTACGGTACTATCTCCTGTATATAGCCAGTAAAGCATTCCTATCTCTAAGGAAAAAACAGCTTTCCATTTTCCACAGAAAAAAACCCAACCCACACTAGCCTGTTTTACTTACAAGTTCAGCAAAACAGAAACTCCCCCTGCGTAAGGGTAGCCATGCAAAGGCAAATCTAGAACAGGATCTCCCAGCAGTGTTTTTACAGCATTTGGCCAAGCCTAGTCTCATCCTCCCCTGGGGTACCACAGCTTCCCAAAGCTACTGCCGCCTTAGATCGTGGACTCAGATCATCTCTGTTGGTGCCTGAGCTGATGGGTGATTCCCTACTCTGCTCCATTGCACAGCACCCCTCCTCTTTCTGGAATGAAGGCTTGATGCTAGCTCTTCAGAGCACACATGCTTCTGGACTGTGCATTTTTATGCAAAAGTAGCAAAGTTGTGTTTAACAACTACCTACAAAGCATCAGGGCCAGAAATGCACAAAGATAACCCAGAGTAAGGTGAGCAGGAAACTCCTCCTATTACAGTAGCTAGTAACTAGCTGTGATTTTTCTTTTCTTCTTTAGTGCTGTAAGCATTACTGTAGATTTTATACCACTACCTTGGGGGAGCTGCTTCTTGTATCTCATTTCCATTTTTACATTGAAGATGTGGATTGTAAAATTTACTACATTATATGTGGAGTTTAAACTCACAGCCATTAGACTCTTACAACTCTACTAATGCCACTTTTATAGGTGTTGGCTACAATCCTAGTTTACCATTTCATCAAAGAAATAGATGCAGCTCCCAGTAGTGACCAAGATTTGTGATTTAAATAAATGGGGCTGGAGAAGTGTCCCAATGAGTTTTCTTCTCAAAAAAGAAAAACAGTTAATAGAAAGAGATCTTTCCAAAAGTGATTGGGAGGAACAACACTGCTAAAGCGTAAATTATAAGGTGGTGGGAAGAAGTGGAACAAAACTTGTTTTTAAGCAGCAAAGGAACACTTAGCTGAAAACAAAAGAAATAAATTGAAGGCCAGTAAGGAGAGAGAATGATTTCTTGATTTTGGCTAACTAACATTGAGACCAATTACATATCAATATTAAGGAGGTTTTGCATGTCTATACTCAGAGATCAGAGCAAAACAATCGTGGCCCAGGGCGAGTTACTCCTTTGGCACAAGCCAGGTTGGTTTCACCCCTTTCTGAGCTGCATCAGGCTGAGCCAGCTGGGCCCTGTCCACTTGCCTCTTGGCTCCATCCTGCTCAGCTGCTGTTGAAGACATGAGGGGTACGACACCCACGCCAACCTCCCATCAATGGAGCTGGCTGCAGGGATCACTGCAGGCCCTGCCTTGGGATGCGGGGCACAACCACCTAAAACATCTTTTTGGGCAGCATCTTGCTGCAAAAAGGGAAGTATAAAATGAAGTTCATAGACAGCCATGCTACCACAGCCCCAGTCGTGTGTTCCGGCTCCCCAGGCCCACACCAAGCTTTCCCTGCAAATCACCAAATCCTCCTCCCTGAGGCACCAAGCTCCTTCCCCTTCCCACAGTACCTCCTCTCTGTACCCAGCGGCCCAGCCAGTGATGTTGGAAAGGGAACACCTCTCCCAGCCCACTTATATTGGGAGGCCTTTCTGTTCAATTTTCTCTTTTAAGCAGCCTCTCTGCCCCACAGGCAGCCTCCACCATCAGTTAGGATTGGGTGCTTGGAGGAACAGTCAGGCAATATTAATGAATTCTAGACTGCAAATCCTCATGATCTCTAGTGATGGAGAGAGGAGGAGACTAGTTTCAAGGACAATTTCTAAAGCACAAAACAGAGCATATTTGAATCACCAAATTAATGTTTTATTTTAAACTGGTTTTATGAACCAGAACATTTAACCATAACAGATTCCATAAAATATCAAAATAGATAAATAGAAGGATAAGTTGTCAGATCCACCCATGGGCATGAAAATGGCTCACAATTTAGCTTTAAAGGCAGGAAGGGCACAGAGGTACCAAGATGTAACGAAGCTTACTTGATCTTTAAAAGCATGAGTACGGGAAGTAAGACCATGAGCATACTCTCGAAAACTATATAGGCATAACTTTAAATGATACCATATGACCCTGCATGGCCCTAAATGGCAAATACTGTCATCACAAAAAAGCAGAAGCTAGTGCCACTCTGGAGTGTAACTGTACCTCCACTGTTAATAAACAGGTTTGAACCATGCTGCTGGCAGCACTAACCCCTCTGCCTGAGAAAAAGAGCAGCAAAGCAGTCCACAGGCTCCTGAAAGAACAGAAGCAGAAAGCAAAGGCAGAAATGTTTGGGCAGCTATGATTTAGTCACCATCACAGAAATATGGTGGGATGACTCTCATGAGTGGAGTGTTGCAATAAATGGCTATAAGCTCTTTGGAAGGCATAGGCACAGCTTCGGCAGCCTGATGCACAGCTTCAGCTCCAAATGCCACGTACAATCAGGCAGCTGTGGCCAAGCCAGGGCAGGGTGAGCTTAGCATGGCCACCACTTGCCAGGCAGCCAAGTGTGGGCAGGCACACCCATTTCCTATTAGGCCTGCACCCACACCAAGTCTATTTACATCCTGCATCCAGCACCGCATTGCAAGCTGGATTTCAAAGCCATGGACTTCTTTCATCTCTCCCCTGTGCCCTTTTCCCAGAGCAGGACTTGCCAGATCCTCTAACTTCTATTATGTCAGGTTGTTTCTTTTGTGGCCCACACCTCCCCCCAATTAAAAATAACAATCTGAGCAAGGTTTATTTAAATAGAGCCTGTGGTTTATTAAACACGTTTTTCTTCAAAGCGTACAGGTCCCTCTGAAAGGGGAGCAGGTTCGGTGCCAGTAGGAGATGCTGCCTTCTGACCAGGGGCAGCAGAAGCTGTTGCATTTAATTGCTGGGCTGATCCTTGCCTGTGCCCCAGTGTGTGCAGATCTGCCCCAAAAAGGTGATTTACTTCACTGAGGAGCAGTAGCAGACAAGACAAAGGGCTATGGCAGCCCACAAGTGGCTGAGGCCTGTCACCCACAAGTTGCCAGCAAGTAGAGCATCACTCTCCCAGGCTTACTTAGATCCATCTGAAGTAAGCCCTGGGCCTCTCTTTCCTTCACCAGAAACAATGTGAAAAAGTCCTTTTAGTTTTCCTTATTCTTTTTCCCTCCTCTACTGAGCCTGCTTAATGGAAAATATTGCCATGCCCTAAAATAACACCTGGTATGGTCACATATGCAAGTACAGACTGTAACCGGATCACTTCCTCAGACGTGCCTGCCTTTCCAGTTGGTCATTTAGACTCAGGAATCTGAGACTGCTCCCTCCCACAGGAGGAACCCACTGGCCTTGGCAGAGGTATGTGCAACTGCCAGGCTACTGGCAGAGGCAATTAGAGGATCAGCCCATCGGGGCTGCATCTCCCTTTCCCTTGCATTCAAGTGGGTGATAGGAAAAGTGCTGAACATCTCCTTTGCCTTTCCTTCACCCTCACAACAGTCTCCATACAAGCCCTGTCACAGCCGCCTCCTTCCCAGGAGGGTTTTGGGCAGGAAGAACACAACCTCTCAACCTGCCTACTCTGAATTGGATTTGGGTGGTGTGGCATAGTTTTCCCCTGATTGAATCAGGACGCCTCACACCTCAGCTGGAGAGCAACAGGCTCCTGCGGGGAACACCACTACAGACCCAGCTTCTCCAGCCACCAAACATAGCACAAGCCTTTTGGCTCTCCTCCTCTGAGCTGACCTTGAAAGATTTTACCTTTGTAGGCAAAAATTAAGGATAACACTACACAGCTATAGGAAAGTGATAAAAATGAATAAGCCATTGTTTCCACGACTGCTACTTTCTCCGGAGCTGCACCAGTGCTGGAACAACAGCTTTGGAAAAACTGTCCAAGTTTTAAACAAAAGCCTGAGAAGAAACTGGGGCCAGCAGTCCAGGAGCAGCTGCCAGTGGAAGAAAATGCTCAGCCCAGAGCAGAGAGCTGTGACCCTGCAGTTAAGGTAAGCCTGTGCCGCAGTACGAAGCTACTGCTCCTCTGGGCAGTGGGCAGCAGGGAAGGCAGCAACATAAGAGGGAAACATAGACATGAAGAGGAAAGTAGAGACACCATGTGCTAAGAGGAGAAAGGCTTGAGCCTCAGAGGATGAGAGAGGTCTTTCTGCAAATCCATTACCCAGCTGAACTTGGGAATCGCCTTTCAAAAGCCAGCATGAGCAACCTAGCACTCTGTTCAAAGTCCTTCCTCTGTAAGGGTAAGAGGGACACACAGCAGAAAGGTAGGAGCTCTCTACCCCAGCAAGGGCTGCTCCAGGCTGGGCCCACCCATCCCAGCAGGCTTCAGCTAATAGTCAGTCAGTACAGAGAGAAGTAACCCCACTTTGGTGCCCTGCCACTTGCCCTGAGGTAGGTCCTCTCAATCTCTTGGGGCTTATGCGTCTGCACTTCAAACTGGTTGGAAAGAAAACATTCTATGACAGATGTCAAAAACTCTGTGATTACACTCAAGACTTCAGGACACTGTTAGATTCTTACTTGAAAAGTGAATAAATAGGCTTTTTAGTATCTACCTTTTCTTTGAAAAATGGGAGAGAAAAACAAAACCAGCAAAGAATAGAAGGTTTTTTCTTTCATCAGTTAGACAACTGCAGTGAAGCATTTCAACATTTTAACCTAAAGAAATTCCTGCTCTACCCTCCCTCCCCCTTTGGGTAAAAAAAATATTTTCACAGGAAATTGTTGAAGTTTGCAAAAAAAGTTGCAGGAAGGTGCAAACATATTGATACTCAGGTTGATCCTGGCAGAGACTGTTGGTGTGATGTTCTAGGTGTTCCCAGCCCTCCCTCCTAACCAGTATCTGCTGTGTCCCCAAATTGCCATGCTTTGACCACTGATGTCTCTCCACAGATCTCACCTCTGTTGTATTTTGCATCCTCTCCGTCACACCACTGCTGCTACCTCTTTCTTTGCTGACACTGTCCCAGTAATAGAGCTTCTGGCTGAATAGACATATTCAACTACAGGAGCTAAGGCTGTCCCTGCCTGCAAAAGTAATTTGGCAGATCTTGATCTTTCCTGTGCTGTCAAAACTAGCATGGTCCAAATGCAGCAACAGTCCTGAGACCCAGGAGCCAGAAAACCAGAAGCAGTTTCCACTTCTGGTATGCAACGCTGGGAGAACTGACAGGACTTCCTCAGAAGTGGAAGTAACCCCCGCATGTCTATCCTGACAAATTTCTTCTGCATATTTTTGTCTGTGTAGTTGGTGGGTTGGTTGGTTTGTTTGTTTTTTGTAGGTCGTTTGGGTTTTGGTTGTTGGGTTTTGTTTTCCAAATGTCCTAGTGTATTTCTCCTCTTTGATGCAGGAAAACAAGCCCTTAACATGATTGAATCGCTAAGCACAGGGGAACTGTCAAACACACTCATTCATAAGCCCTGCATCCTCCATTAAGTGAGCCATTAAAAGGTCAAGGACAAGGTGCTGGAATGTGTGTTTAAGGCTAATGGCATGGCACGCGACCGCCTCTCACTCCTGTACATCAGACAGCTCTGAGAATTTCCCTCCAGCAACTCCTCACGCCCCACGGTGCTCACTAGCCAGCGAAGCCTGAGAAGGGCACCCCTCACACAGGGGACCTCCTCCAGGTGCCCTTGCTAGCCCAGGGAGGAGACAGTGCCCTGTCCCCAGCAGCAGAGGAGTGTGAGCTCACAGAGGAAGCAGAGGACTCTAGGGACTAGGAGCAGGAGGCAGGTGGCCAGAAGAAGGTGGGATACAGTCCATTCTTCCAAGAACAGCTCTTGGGAGCTTCTGTGAGCTAAGAGAGGCAGGATTTGTGATAAACATTTCAGTAAAAAAATACTGTATTCCAGAAACATTCCTGAGAGGAACAGGGATTTTTTAAATTTAATCCAGGCACCCTGAACACAGAAGAAATTCATCACCCAGTAATACTGTTGGCCAGAGTGGTAAGCAAAGGTCTCAGACCTTACCAGCAGTTCACCTTCCTTCCACCAACTGTAAACAGTCTCTTTGTATTACATCACAAGAAAATAGTCTAGGGAGTACTCTTAGCTGCAAGTTCTTCACTTGTCTGTGACAGTTTGTAATAAGGGTCACCAACAGAATTGCTGGGAGTTTTTTTCTATGCAACTCAATTTACAAGCAGAGCTTTTTCTATCCGAGAGTCATCTGAAGCTCAAGTATTATAGAGACATATTTGCCAGTTTAAAGAAACAGTCTTTGACCCATGGGACGCTGTCTGATGGTGACAACTCTTGCCATATAGAGCCTAAGAGCAGTCACATGGTGCTGACGGCTTCTGCTGGCACAGTTGAATGGTTCCCGCACTAGCTGGGCTGCAGAGACAGGATTTTGAGAGCTAAATAAGAATTCACCAACAGTAAATGATGAAATTGCACCAGTGTTACCCACGTGTATGACAAGTCACAAACAGGTTGGAGGATTTCGAATTTTCAGAGTTTGAGTAGCTGTTCTTTACATTCCTTACAAAAACCAAAATGAACCTATACACAAAGCAGCAACTGAATTCTAGTTGTTGCGGTTTTTTAATTCAATCCAAACTCCTTCAGCAATTCATAATCTTATGGAAAGACAAATTACATGTATACATATATACACATGTGTGTAGACATATACACATTACTATGAAGAACACCAACCTAAGTGACATGCTGGAGGTTTTGTGTAATGAAACATCCCAGGAATTTCCAAAAATTATAGCTGACAATTTCCTAACTCAATAAAGATTGAATCCAGCATGGGGGAATTCTATACCAGAACTCATTTTGACAGATAAAGAAGAACTGATCACAGAACTAAAAATTAGTAGTAGCTTACGTACAAGTGATTGTGACTTGATTACATTTATATGCAAACAGAATAAAGCCCGAACTAGTAAGTTATACATGTCGTAGTTTAAAAAGACAGTTTTACAAAGATGAAAACAATTGTGGACCAAATCAGTTAGGAAAAAGTATTTAAATAGAAGAACATGAATGATAACTAGGAGCTACTTAAGAATGTATTACTAGATGCCCAAAAGCCACAATCAAGAAAAAAAGGCTACATTGGTTAGGAACTCAACCTGGCTCAGGGGAAGTCAGAACAACCAGAATAAATGAAACACACGCACGCATATAGAAATGTAAGGAGACAAAAAAGCAGATAGTAATAAATATAAATCAGAAACTAGGAACTATGGAAAACTGATAAATACACAAGAGGAATTACAATAAGCATGAGAGAGACAATAAAGACTTCTAGATGTATCGCAAACAAACTCATTAAACATCACTATCTGGAAAGAGTAGGTAGACTTGTCAATATTAACACAGAAAATACTTCATTGCAAATATATATTTAAATTCCACATGGGGTGGGGGTGGAGGGGGAGTGAAAATCAAGCAGCTGCTAAGGTTAAATTTTTTAGATCAAGTTAATCTCAAAAATTCTCACCTGTGAATTTTAGAAGTAAAGATCAGCGTGCTCTAAGTAACTAGAGCTGATTTTCAAGAACTTTTTGTATATTGGGACAGAATCAGGTCAATGAAACAAAACTAACGCTGAGGCAATGCTTTAGGAAAAGAAATTGAATGGCCCAAGCAAATACCAACTTACAGAATAAAGAACCATCCCAGGTAGAATAATGGAAGAGCAGATACAGGATTCAATCAACTAAAAATTAAAGGAAGGTAATATAACTAATACCGAGCAGCAAAGGTTTATGGAAAACAGAACTCCTCAAACTAATTTGACATCTTTTCTCTAAATAAAATTAGTGTTGCCAATAAATGTAATAGTACTGAGGTAATAGATGCGTATTTCTACAAAGGCAATGGACTGCATGACATTTTGATCAAGATACTCGCACAACACAAAAAAAGTCAGCTTGGTACATAACTAATGCTTTAAGAATGGTGAGCTGACAAATCACAAAATATGGAAAGGAAGATCTCACCGAGCAGATGTGTCCCTAGCATTGTCCCAACTTTCAGCCCTACACTCTGCTTTTCAGTGACCTGGGAGAAAACCTATCATTAGTGATAAAGGAGGTTGATGATACAAGTGAAAGTGTGGTGAGAAATTAACAGAGATACTAACCTGGATTGCTTTGTAAACAGGGGGCAGGGGGCACAAATACCAACAAACAAGTGAGTTGTACCTTCTGGGTGTGGGGAGAGGGCTCTCTTTGACTCTAAGACAGACTTACTGCATCCTGGTGGACAACCACCTTCATAGGAACTCTCGCAGCGAGGACATAGGCAAAAGGACAAACATCCTCCTATACTGGGAAGCAGGGGCATTGCCAGGATGAGTAGGGACCCTGAAGTACCCACAATGTTGCACTAGTTGTAACAGCTACTGGATTGCCCTGTGCTATCTGATGTTCTGACTGAAGGTGCTGAAGAGCTGGAACAGCTTTGCAGGAGCATCATAAAAATAACCAAAAAGATTTGGGAAGCGTGAATAGAAACAAAGTCCTAATCTATGCAGTTAGTTAACACTAGACAGCATGGAATTAAGCAGGGAAGAATGATGTGACTGTGTTCCTTGACAGTCTATGCCACAAAGATCAACTTTAATTCAAATGGGAATTAATTCAGGGTGAATCACAGTAGATCATAGCAAGCATGTCTTCATACTTAAATACAGTAGCAAGCATACTGAAAGGTCAACTGGGATTTGATAGCTCACACAAGATAATAGCGTGCGTGTCTACAAACCAGAGTAAAGTACCCCATGCACATAAGACTACACAAGTACATGTTTAGATGCTCAAACCATCTTCCTCCAAAGCTACTTGTTTACTACTAAACCCCCCTACAGAAGGGCTGTCCCTTCTGGATTCACTGTCTCATGTGAGCACATGTCCTTTCCACAGAAGCTCAGTCTCACCAGCACCAACATAAGGGTGACTGGGTGTGCTCACTCACCAAAGCTCCTTGTTCTGAAGAGGCAAGGGACAGACAGTGAGGAATCACCTTTTCTGTCAGGGGCCCAGCAGGGGATTCCAGCTCTGATTGCACTTCATCACGCATATTTTTATTGCGCATTATTGTATTGTAGATTACAATTCTGTTAACTCAGGGTTTGCAGTCCTATGTAACACCTAGCTGAATGAGCCAAACTCAGCTTGGGTGTGCTCCAGAGAACCTGAAGGAGTTGTACCAGACTATCACAGCTTACTTGAAAGTTGACAATACACCAAATTATTCCTGTTAGCTTTGCACCTAGTTTGGGCTTTGTTTAAAATATTAACTAGTGTCTTTACATTCAAAGTTTGACTTGGCTTTGCTCAGCATCATAAACACAGGCGCTAATCTCAGGAGACTCTCTGCCTCAGCAGCATTAATGCAGTGTTTGAAACGATGTTGAAACAGTCCCCCTGACCTGTCCAAGCTGGAAGTGAGCCACTGGGGAGGGTAGCAGATAACCCCAGTGACCTAGGCAACATGCCCTCTCAGTAAATAGTCTCTGATGTCCAAGGTCACAGGAGATAAAACTGAATATAAGTTGCAAGCCACCATGTTTGCCTGCACAGCTGTTGCATTTGCCAGTACTTAACACCTTGCTTTCTGAACAGACACAGGCTGTTTAGGAGGAACCAGCAGAAAGCAAAGAGTTATTCCTTTGCACCGTGGACACTCACGCAAAGTATAGGCTCGACATGAGTCGTATATTGACTACAATCTAGGTGTAACACACATACACACACCCTGCACCTCCTATGCATTTTTTTTTTTAACTATTACACATTTTCCAATTACATTTTACTTTGAATAGACAAATTGCTGGTCCAGTTTTATTTCCTGCAAGTCCAGATGCAAAGAGGAGCAGAACTCAGCCCAGGCTGCATTCACTGTGAAAACAAAGGAAAAAAGGAAAGGCCATTCAAAAATTTCTCTTGTTCACTGATATCCTCCTCCGTGGGGATCAGAGACAGATTTTTATGCAGATTTTTTTTTCCTCTTTTACAAGAAAATTAGATGGTTGTATTTTAAGAAGTGAAAGCCTTGCTACATTTGAAGGCAGGTAGAAGTCTAGCAACGGCAGTGTTAATACCTAAGTAGGTCAGTCTTCTGTGTGGTCCTTGAGGGTTTCATCACAGGACTAGTCCATTGATATTAATGGAAGGTACTCCTCCCCAGTCCCCACGCACCACAATGAGAATTCAGCTAGGCACAGTAATTAATGCTGCTTCTGAAATGGCTTTGAGTCAAGCGAGTCTCATTTCACGATGCTCAGAAAACACTTGTGGGACAAAGTGGCAAAAGCACAATCCTAAGAAAAGCAGAGCAACCCCACTCCAACAGTATTTCTTAGAGTAATGAAATACATGTATATTGATTCTCTGTGGATATATGTCTACAGAGACGTGGGTCAACAGATGCCCAGTGACCTGCCTACGCTCCAAGCTGGCCAGATACAAGCTGGCTCTGGACTGGAAGCTGAAAAGCCCTTCTAAGAGCACGTCACGGGGTGCAAGAGCACCCAGGTCTCACAGAATAGAGCTGGATTGCACACAGCCAGCTCCGAGTCAGCACTGGAGACCCAATTTGTGCATACCTCTCCACACAGACATTCGTTGCAGGGGCTCAGTATCATTTAAGTAAGCCGAACTTCTCCAAAAATCACATTTCCCCAATCCTCACTTTTTTCCTTGCTCAAAGATATTATTTGCTAGCACAAATGACAGAGATCTCACTATGCAGAACACTGCATAACTCACCTCCAATCATTATTAACTTTCAACAACTCCGTGTAAAGTAAATCCCTTGAAAAAGCAGTATTTCACTTTATATCATCAGTATTTTCATTTCACCAGTATTTCATTTTATAATATATCACTACAGAACTACACCAATGCATTCAAGAATAGAATTTGACCCATCTTAACAAAATACTATCTAAACTGTGTATTTCTTTTTTAAATGCAGGCACACATTCTTTAGTACCAAACTTTAGCACTGACTCCTCAGTTTCCTTTATATTAAATACATTCTCTGGATAAAACTTTGGCATAATTCCAATTAAACACAGCAATGTTTCACCCTGAATATGAAATAAAATCTTGACATCAATCTTTCAAATATTTTCTACGAGGAGAGATGATGAAGTAGCAAACAGCTACTGCTATTACGAAAGCCATGATGGAAAGTCCTTAGGAACATGAATTGATCCAGAAAAGGTCTTGATCCAAGAAACAGTTTTAATCACTTCGCAAAATCTCAGAGACTGAGACACACTTTATTGACCTGTAACATTGCCACCATCTTGTCAAAATATTTTGAAACTGGATCAAGCTGGAGCATGCTATTTTACAACGATACCACATATTTCTTTCTTCCAAAGGAATACAGCAAACTGTATAATATCTCTGAGGCAAATATTCTGACCTTTTTTTCTTTCAGAATTCCTATCTTGGTGACCCAGCAATAAATGTATTTTTGAAATGTCAAATTTGTTTCCATGGTAACATGAAATGTCATTCTTGGAGATGATGTTCAATACAAATGTGAAGAGTTGAAGGCTATTTAACATGTTTTCAGTTGCACTTATTCAACAGTGGCTGTTATACCTTAAAGCTCAATAAAGAAATTAAAATCTATTTATCAAAAGTTGATCTCTGGCAAATTGACTTTTGCACCTCACATTATTGCCTGCAACAATACTCACTAATGAGAAGCCCCTTTAAGTACTTGTCTCCTGGTGGAGCATGGAAACATTTTCTATTGTATTGATAGTCATTGCCAAGTTCCATTCCCTGGTTTTCCGTGGAAAAGCAGAGGTCTCATCTACCATTTCTACGCAAATCTCTTCTGCATGTACAGCCTATGGGGTGGGGGGGGTGGGGGTGGAAAGATTACTAGGGCAGCTGAAGGGGAAAAATTGCTTTTATGTGTCCTTAAGAACAGAAGGAACATACTCATAGTGCAACCCATTCATATTAAACACCCATATTACATATACTATAGCGTGCCTATATATACCCACAGTGACACATAAACCCAACTAACGATTAAACGAAAGTTTTCTAGTAGGCTTTGCTATTTACATCATCTGCAACACAAAGTTCTCCCATCAGACTCCCTCTCTTGTCCTCAGTAAGGAGCAGCAACGGGACTCGCAACAGTTTGCACATGAAGGCAGGACAATTTTATGTCACGTTCAACACTACCCCGCTGAAGATGTAGTTGGGTCCTCTGACAGCGGCTGACCTCTGGTCTGAGCCCACATCAAGGGCAGCCAGCGCAGGTTTGCAGTGGGAAGGAGGTCTGTGGCCTGACAGAACCAAAGGGCTTGTTGCCTGCCCATGGTCAACTAAGAAGAAAACAAGCCCCTAGGACGAAGAAACGCTAGCCATTCATACTCAGAGAGGTGGCTCTGCACCACAGCTCTCAGGGGCTGTTCTAAAAGGTAAAAACAAGATAAATTGTTCCCCAAAGTTCATAAATCATATATGAACAATTAAGTCTGTTTTTATGGATGCTTCATCAAATATTAATCCATTTTTATTTTCATAAATTTTACAATTTACAAGTTGTTGCTGTTGTCTTAATTTTATGTTAACAAGGTATCTGAAGCTGACAAATTTGGTTTCAGGTACAATATGATCAACTTTAAAAAACTGAGAAAGAAAAAAATGAGTAGGAATTCCCACTTTCTGTCTCAAATATCATAGGTTCTTGCTGTTATTTCTTAAAAAGGAAGGAGGGAAAGAATTCGTTCTCCCTGTTAAAGAATAATTTTCAAATATCAAGTTTTATTTCACAAGTTAAAGCAATTGCATTCACGGTGTCCATTCTGGTAGGCATTCAGGCCAGGTACGTGGTCTTTCACTACGCTGCTGTCTGAATATACCCACTGTGTAACTAATCAAAAACCCAATTGTGAATAAGCAGTGGAGAAGATTATTCTAAAGAACTTGAAAACTGCGTTTTGCTTGTATCCCTACAAGATCCTAGCTAGCTGAGGTAGAAACTCTGAAGGAAAAATTTAAGAACAATTAGATTTATTACATTTAGGGCTGTGCATACGGAAGCATAAACACTGAACCATCCACATATACAAAATCATTACAGCAGAGATAGGAACCGAAGACAGCTGGCTCTCCAAACCACCTAGCTTGCTGAGCAAAATGGCTACAGTATTTCATTTTGTCTGGGCTTGTTCTTATCCTCCTCCCACAGGCTCAGCTTCTATTCAGGTCTTTCTGAAAAGATGTGAAGGAACCAAGCAGGGATAAGAGACGATGCAAGTGAAGGCAGCAGAAGCAATAGGAATATCCTAGAAACATCACAGGGATAAAGGATCTGGGAAAGCTTGCCAGAAGATAACGGGTATTTGTGTAGTGTTTAAGAAACCAAATTTGTTTGATATGATCTGACTATCTATTACAGAGCTACAGTTCATAAACCAGGTTTACATACACCAGAACACTTCATGAAAGGCAGTGCAAAAAAAGAGTGGGAAAAGTGGTATCTGCAGAAAAAGAAAAGTGAAAGAGAGAAGTTACAAAATAGCTGTTCAAAAAACGTTCTAGATGGTCAATACGGGTCGACCTTTTATCTAAACCCTGATTTAAGCATATGTGACCAATTAAAAGAACTTTAATTTCCAAAACCTTGTTATTTTGGTGGTGTTCTATATTTTTAGAATGTTCAAGATTCCAGGCTAGTTTTGCTAGTGAGGAAATGGAGGAAGAAAATCCTTTGCATTGAAGTAAGATAACAGATGCCAGGCATCCCAACAGAACATATTAGGGGTCACTTTGACTGTTCTAGCATGAGTTAAAATTAATGTCCCAAGAAATTTTTCTTAAGTAACTTAGTTACACAGCTCCAAATTTTGCCTCTTGGTTCAATTTAGGTAGTTCTGCATTATGGTGTGGATGCAGCAGTGACAACAGCAAGAAATCTCCAAAGGCATTAATGCAATCCCCACCACAGGAGAAATACTGCTTCAGCACCATGCATCTTTATGACTGATTTCCTCTGAGCTTCACTGACCAGTGTCATTATAACAACAAAAATAGACTGTGGAAGTAAGATGAAGCCAGGGGAAATAGTTCATTAAAAAGTAAAAGCATGCGCTGTCATACACATACTTGCACACCCTCAAAGCAGCCAGCTGTTTTAGAACAGACTAATTTTTCTAAATGCAGTAAAAGGGACACAGTATATTTTAGTGATAAAAAGCTCAAGTATGACTGAACAGTCACTGGTCTCCAGAAACACATGTCGACAATGGCAAAGCAGCCACATGGAAGATCAGAGGGCATACATCTACAAGGACCTAGGTGAGCAGTTTTGAGCTTGGGGGGAAATTTATGACACTGTCCTGAAGTCACTGGTACCACAGGAGCCAGTCTCCCCATGTCAGAGTCATTGGTACCATAGGACCCAGCCTCCCCTCCCTCCCTCCCTCCAACCCAGGCAGCCAGATAAGCTTCTCCTGGAGAAGCAGGTAGCAAAAAGGAAGCTCTCCACCGTGTTGGTATCTGAGCTGGAGCAGTTAACTTAGATACCTAAGCTATACCTTGCAAATGCCTTCACACAAGTCAAACCCTTCTCCATCTTCTGAGCCATTTGGTGCAGGTACCTGAAGGGAGTATGGGTTGCATCATATTTGAAACTCTCCTAAGACACGGGATTTAACCCAGAACAAACTCTGTGCTGCTCTGACGTATATTGGGTTTTATAGTCTTGTAGTGATTTCCACAAACTTCAGATTACGAGGCAGCGCAGCTGCCGCTGAGAGTTACCTGTATCCTGTTAGAGAATTATCAGGAGAAGCCACTCTGCTTTACGGACAGCTAGTTTTGCATTGCCAAACTGCAGTGCTGCACATCTATTTTGTTTAGATTTAAAAGTTTGGTCTCAGTGTATGGTAGTCTCAGCAGAGACCCTTAGGGGTGAACTAAGTGGCTGGAGGGGTGGAGTGTTTATTGTGAAAGCCTGGTAAAGCTCGCATGGCTGCTGCGAGGGACACATCGCCCAGGGCTGTCAGCCTGGCACCTCTAGCAAGCACTGCGAGGAAATTACCATCACAAGGCAAACATAATTTCAGAACTTACAGAAACAGTACTCTTATTTACTTATGTTTAGAAACCCATCCAGTCAAATTCTTCTCTAACTTTTATCTGTGCATGCAGACTGCAGTCAGCGTTACACAGGGTGAAAATCAGGTCAGAGTCTGGCCTAAAGCCTTCCTGAGGAGCGGGTGGCAGGTGACATCTCTAACTGCTCAGAGGCACTTGGCAGATGGGACTAATTCTACCCTCATTCGCACCGTCACCGACTTCCCTCTTACTGATCTGTGAGAAGGCTTGGTCTTCCTCATTCTCTTTTAGTTTTCTTCCACTTCACTCACAATTTTAATTTACTTTACAAGTTTATTTTAAAGAGTTGTTACTGATGCTCTTGTTTAATTTGCCCTCGTTTTTGTCTCTTGCTCAGGCCAGGACCTCAGATAAAAATCAGACTTGAGCCTTAGTGAGTAATATCCTGGTGCACTTTGTGAATAAATAAAAACAAGATCATTCAATAAATGCCACTCAATTTTGTTAAACTCCTTACACATGTAGAAATACCATTTAATCCTCCAGTAAGTGAAGTGACTCCAAAATAAGGATCCAAGTGTAATGAACACATTGCTTTAAAATAGAAAGAATTAACAAAAGAGGAATTCCATTTAAAAAAAAATTATCCGAAGAGGAGAAAGCCTCAAGCAAACAAGAAAGCTTAAGCCAACTATAATATGTAGAAACCTAATATCCCCAAAACTGAAAATAACTCCAAAATCCAATAATATAAAAATGCTTTATAAGGTTTTCCTTTTGAGTTGTGGTGGGTTCCAAAAGGTTCTGCAATGCAGAACCAATGAAATAACACACAGACATGCCTTTGCTTTTTGAGTCTTTGCTCCAAGTGACAGCTTTCATTGTAAACTTTTGTTTAGAAACAACAGATTACATGATAAGGCTCTTCCAAAAGAGGTTATGAAAAAGACATCGAGCAATCGCTCTCCAGCAATATTAGGAATAGCACAGAAAGAAATTGCCTGATTCACAGCAAATGTCACTTTGATTATGATTAGGATGGAAAAAATATAAAGGTAGCTCGGTACTTGAACAAGGGAGGTTAGGGGACCTTTTTCTTTGGATGTTACTTAACAAAAAGAAAACTTGCTTCAAAGATGGGCTAGAGATTGTTGGCATGGGCTCAGAATGGGTGCACCCCCATATTCTACCATTTCCTTAAATTGGGGCAATCCTTGCAGCTTTTATCTGAGAAACACTAGTGCATTCTGTCTTGGGGTACATGCATTCATGGGAAATCCAGTCAGACTTCTTTATCCAAGCTGCAGGCTTTTCAGAAGCTTCTGCAGGTATCTGTAGGTCCCACAGGAACACAACTTACGTACATTCACACCCCGCTCCCCATCTATGTCCATGCTTCCCCATTACCATGCTGCCACCTCAGTCTCTTCTGCAGCTCCAGGAGCATGGGGCTTCACAGGTCCATATTTACCAGCTACAGCTGCCTCTGGCTTCTGGGACTGAGGGATAGCAAAAGCATCAGGCTACAGTGTCCCCCCTACCCTGCACACACCTGGGACCCCACACAATCTGTCACATGAGGGGTAACCACCCATTTCACAGGGCTTGGTGCCCAAGTCTCCATGCCAGGGTACTCCTGCCTTCAGAGTTTCATGGCCTTGACCCGCTCCCAGCACAGACACATATAGATAACTCCATAGGGCTTTGGTGATGAAAATTCACATGACACAAGTAAGATTGAATAATCACCTACATACCAGAAGAGACTGGTCCCATGGAATTAAAAAAAAAAAAGTCATATAACTACGATTATAAATACGCATACACGCACAGACACACAAAGAGCTCAATTGAATTATTAATTCTGTCACTTCCCAGCTTTGAAGACCTTGATTTTTTTCGACCTTAACACTTCCCTACCAGATTTACGGGGTGTAAATGTCATTTGCAGTCACTTGTAACTTTACGATACATTCTGAATCCAACACCTACTAGCTGACTCCCTGCCAAAAGGCAATATTTTTCTATAAAATGTGATCAAAAAAACATTCAGCTATATAAATATATATACACACACACAAAGCTTTTTTTTTTTTAAGCAGCTCAGTGTGGAAGGATGGAATTTGGCAAGAAAAGAGTCTTCAAACAAGAAGAACAGCCTCTGCGCATTTGTGGTGAAAACTGGGATTGATTTGATCCCGTTCTAAGTGTTTTAATATCACACGTTGGGCATGCAGCATTCACACTGTGCCATTTTGAAGTCATTTTCGGAGTCCTACCAAGCAAGGGCTGCTGCACAGCACATGCCTTAGCTGTGCAGTGAACACACATCTTTCTCACTAAGAGCAATACTGAAGGCAGAAGGCTTTTCCTCAAGCGCGCATTGCAAACTGTGCGGCTGAAAACTTCATGCTCCCAGCAAAGGAAGAGGTTTTGGCATATGTGTGTCCCAGAATTCGAGGAGCACAGTTGAAGTGGGAAGAGAAACTATCAAAGATGAGAGAGACCAAGAGCTGCCCGTTGATTATTTTTTAAATCTGGAGGAAGATTAAGATACGCCTTTGTCTGAAAGTTTCTCTTACTGAGGACATTATAGTTACCTATTTACAGCCCAGGAAGATACAGATGTTGCCTAAAGGAAATAGTGCCTGAAGACCCATCCCCAGGGCCACCACTTACCCATTAGGGGCAGGAGCAGCTTGAGCAACATCTATGAGTGGCATGGGCCACGCAGGAGCAGCTGCCCCAGACACAAGGGGCTCTGCCCCACACCAGTGCTTCTTCCTCAGCCCTGCAGAAGGGAGGTGGGCAACTCCCTGGGTGTATCTCCCATCAGGCCTGGTCCCCATCCTGTGGCCAGCAGCATCCTCCATGCCCACATACCTGTTACTCATGGTACCTCTATGCCCAGTATCAAAGCTTACCAGCCAGCTCTGAGCCTAAGCACCACAACCATTAACACTTGGAGGATTTACTCCTGCTTCTTAACACCGAGCTTACCCCCTTAACAGGAAGGGGTAGGAGTTTTCCCGTTTTTCAAACAAACACCGAGAATACCAGAATAACAACCTTGGAGGATCTGAGTGTTTAGCAGGAGCTGGAGTTCCTGACCATTACACCCAGGCTCAGGGCCCTTCCTACAAGCAAGGCTAAACAAGAAAAATCCTCTGCACCAACCAGTCAGTCCAGAAAAGCTCCCGCAGTCCTTCCTTAGGCTGCCCCACCAGCTCCGACTGTGCTGCCAAGCAGGGAGCCCACAGAGCCTCTGGTTCACCACATCCTGCTCTCTGCAGCGTGTTCACAGCTGAATCCATGCTGCAAGTCCCAGGGGAATAGAAAAGCTTGGGGAACAGAGGCGACATCTCTGAAATTCGAGGGGCTACATGTCTTGGCTTTCAAATAAATGGTCCCTCTCTCTCTTCCAGAAGAAATGCTTCCCAACTTGTTAAGCTCTTCCGTGTTATTCCCCCCACCCCCCGTTAATGAACTTCTATTGTTTTCTTGTCAATTATTTATTAATTAAAACAAGGCTTGCATGAAATACAGGAAACCCAGCAAGCCTACAGAGGCTGCCGCACAGCACGGCGGTACGAGAAGCGTGACTACAACAGGACAGCAACCATACTCTTGTCTCCAGCAGCAACACAGGGGTCCCCAGCAAGGAGGACACCTCTGGGCAGGATGGGCAAAACCAGGGCCAGAGCAGGGCAATAGGCTGCTCCACAGCAGCTAGCAGCCGTGGGGCTGTCAAGACCACCAGACCTGGCCATGTGCAAACCCAAGGAATGGGAGGCACAAAGGAAAAACCTTCATTATGAAGAAATTCAGTTCTTCCTCCCCAAAATGGGAAATGGATAGCAGTATCAACATAATCTTTTATTCCGTTTATGTTGCATGAGCTTTATTAAGCACCAATTAATAAACCCCCTACAGTGAGTTATGAATTCACTCCTACTCCTGCAGGAGTCTGAGGTAAAGGCAATGCAGCCATATCCCCCTTGGACAAGGGGTGAGGACCTACAACAGGCCCAGTGCTGCACACCAGAGCAAGCAGCCTTCAAGAGTTCAGTTTCTACAGAAACAAGATGGAAGATGGGAGAAAAGAAGTATTATTAATCCCTTCTGCATAAGTAAGCCACGGAAATTTGCTGTCTGTTCAAAGTCAGTCTGCTGCACAGCTGGGAACTGATCTCTTATCTCGAGTGCCAGTCTAGTGCCGAAACCACAAAAGCACTCTTTCCGCCACTCCTTCGACATGCAAATGGAGTATAATTGTATAGGCATGCTTACCATAAACAACTAGCAGAACTTGGCATCATGCTAATGGGATTTTTATTAGCCAAATATTTCTTTGGTAACCAGGTCAAACAATCACGTTCTCTTTTGTTTCCTGTTATGAAATGAAACTGAAAAAATATGCCACTTAAAAAAAATAAAATAAGAAGAAGCCCAACCAGTCCTTTTTTCATAAAGAAAACAATATGCTTAATGCAGAATAAACCACATTTTATGAAAAGAGGTCATCTTTGGGGGAGGGAGAGGAACAATTGAAAAGAAAAAATGTAGCACAAGAGGGAATTATGAATATTTTTTTTTTCTTATGGAAAGTATTTACATGTTTATTTTAAGCCTAACATAAATGTAAATATTTTAAACAAACAAAAACACACCAGGGGTAACAATAGAGTATTGTTTTTTTTTATGTTGAATAACAACTGCCAGGACAGTGCATGTATATTTTTAAACATGCTGCTTCAAAAAGCAGGATGCAAGGGATGTTGCATCTTTAATTTTTCTGTTAATTATGGATTGAGCATTGTTGTGAGTCTTGTCCTCAAAACCCAGCTCAGAAAATAAGAGCAGATGCTCATACCCAGGTTTGGCTCATGTGGGAATTGAACAGAACATATTGGTTTATAATTAATGTAATTTGTTGGATTATCTTTTGTGAAGGAGCTAAGGTAAACAACCTTGCAGCATTGTAGTGAAATTCTTCTGCGCTCAGAGCCTCTGTACTTGATGGAGGATGACAAAAAAAATCTACCCTTCCTCCTGGATTGCAAGAAGATTTGGAAATGTCTGTCACATTCAAACATATTTTAATTAACTCAAAGGAAAGAATTAGGCTACAGACCCTAAAGCAAATTACAAATAGTGTTTAAAATCAGAGCCAGTGATTCCCCAATTGACTATTCCGATTAACGGAATTCTTTTCTAGTTTGCTGTAATTTTGTTATGGGGCAAAGATGGAGGAGGATGCTTTTCTGCCCTGAAAACAGTAGCTGTTCTTCAGATTGATCCAAAAGGCTCCTCCCCAGCTGGCATTGCTGTCTGGCTACACAGTACTAAAGTGGAAATTTAAAAAAAAAAAAAAAAAAAGGCATGATTATATTATGTGACACTTTCCAAAAGACTTTTCTCTAAGAACACTCAGGGTCTTGGTAAGCACTAACAAACAACGCTTTAGTGTCCAAGGGTACGGAACAACCAAGCACTGTGTTCTTAGGGTAATAATTGCAGAAATATGGGCCAAAAGCTTGATTGTGTGTCCCAGGATGATGGCACTCATCCTGACTCCAAACTTTCACAGTAAACCTTAGCTCTATTTCTCCATGTTTCCCAGAAAGAAAAAAAAATTTGAACGCAGTGACTTAAGGAGTCAGTCAGGCGTCTCTTCAGGCCCCCACAGAATCATATGGTTAATTTTTTAATCCTTTGTGCATTTAAGTCCTCCTCCCGTCAAAGCACTCATGAGTTCACCTTGCTATACCAGGGATACCAGCATGGTGTCCCTCCTTCGGCCCTGCTGCCAGGTGCCAAGGAGGGGCTGCTGGCCATGCTGGAGAGCTGGCCAGGACCACAACAGGAAGCTGGCCTGCAGCCAGAGAGAAAGATTTTGTTGAGCCAAACCCACATGCTGTGCACCCTTTGCCTTAAAGGGCTTCCTTCAACAGCAAGCATCGTTCTCACTTAGGACTCACAGCTTATATAGATAATGAGATACCTTGGAATCACGTCTTTTGGAAGACAACAGAACAAGGAAGAACAGGAGACAAAAGAGCTTGTATCAGGCCATTGCTGCCACCCCCACTAATCAGGAGCCGGAGAGACACACCACCAGCACACAGGGGAGAAAAGCCGGTACGTGAGTCATCTCAGCACTGCCTTGGGACCTCTAGTTTACAACAGCACAAATCATGGCAAGTACTTCAAGCACCCTCAGCTGTCTGAAAACACATCATCTCCCTAGGCCATCTGCCAACATCCCACAGAGAGATGCCTACTGCCTTTGGCCGCAGTTAGGGTGCTGGCATCACAGAAAAACTTCACCTTATACAAGCCATAGCCTACATCTCAGATGACAGATGGGCAGGGAGGCAGAGTTTTAAACACAAGCAGAAGTATCAAACATTTGGTCTGATTTTAAAGACACAGAAAAATAAAAGTAGACATTGGGTGGATGTTGTTTCCTCGTTCAGGATCACCAGGAGTTAGTGCTGCTAATGTTCATTAACAAGGGTCATCCTCTTCCCATGAAAAAAGCCTCTTTAAAACCAAGCATTTATTCTTGCATCAGCCTAATTTGTTTTCAGGTTCTGTGAAGACTTTGAGAGGTTTTCCTAGCCGAGTTGCAAGATGATACTGACCATGCTGGAGATAGCCTGTCCCTTTTCCAACTCTGCCCTCCCAGAGAAATGGCACCCCAGGAAGCACATTCACACACCACACATGCAACACATGAAAGAGTTTGTGTGCCAAAGGTTTTGACTCTTAAAATAAGAAGTCGGCTGCTCTTCAAACTGCACATACAAAATAGTTTTGGAGAATGGTCTTTCCTGGATACGTAGCGCTTCTGCAGCTTTCTGAGCCAGGCAGCAGCAGAGAGTTTGGGACACTCATACACCAAGTTTAAAGTCATAAATGAAGTAGATTTCCAGCTCAGAAATGTACATTGCTAATGAGCTACAGGCACAGCTGATACAGTAGTAGTTCCATCCCATATTCATAAGAACAATGCTCACTCATGGGGATCGACAGTCTTATCAGATTGGTAACTTTATCTCAAATATCATGTTCAAATTTTCATATCCTTATAAATTAAGAAGTACTGGAATGAAGTGACCAGATGTTCAAGTCTCCTCTGCAGCACATGCATTACCAGGCACACATTTAAGATGCATGAAAGTCTGCTAGGATTCTTCTCTGAAGAAACTCACTCCTCAGTGTCATATGATTTTGCTAGCACAATGTCTTCAGCACCTGAGCCCAGAGGAAACTGCTACCTCCACCATTACCACATCCCAGGACTACTAATGCGTGGTATTGTTTCCAGTGGGCTGCAGAAAGAGAACACCATTTCTCCTTTCAAGCAAGAACCAGAGGAAGAGAGAGCAGAGGGAGAACGCAACAGGAGAGGCTGGAGAAAGCTCTTGCTTCGTGTGAAAGGGTCGCTGGTTTATTCAGTCTCCCTGTCTTCTTCACTACTGCATAGCACCACATTCAAAGGGCCAAAAGCTCTTACAACTTCATTTTTCATTCAATGCAAGTTTTTGTTCCACATTAACCAAGCGCCTCATCTCCTCAGGGACTGCCAGTCCTAGCTGTTGGGCCTTGAATCTCTACATTTACAATGCTAACAATTACATCCCTGCCTTTCAGCACTGTTGAGAGTGTAAACCCATAACGTGATGACTTTAAGTGCTCTAATACTAATAGCAGTGAAATGGCTGCATAGACACATGCATTCCCTTTGATAGTTTACTATTGTTTCTGAAAGCTATGCAATGTAACTCTAATATGATTATAATTAATCAGAAATTTAGGAGTAAACATGTTGGTCCATGTAAGTGAGAAATGCTGAGGACCTGTAGAGCATCTTAAATCACTTACTAGTCTTTTCCTGCTCTGTTCTAATGCCAGCAAAACGACATTTTCTTTTCAAATTTTGTAAAAGAAAAAATATAAACCAAACAGACTGTTCTCTGGCTGAGACCTTGGATTCTTTGGCACCTAATATAACAACAAAAAAATTAATTTCACATCATACTGGCAATAGCTTATATTAAAATAGCATTCTTGCTGCTTTGACGTTACTGTACATGGATCTTTTTGTTCTACATAAGTACTCAACAGTGGGGCTTTTTTTAACTAGCTATTCCCTCTGTCAATTCAATAGGATACATGACACTAGCATTTTCCTACTTGTTCACATACCCATGAAAACTGTCCCTCTTTCTAGGTTCAGTTTTGTTGCTGTAAGTAAATGGGCATGGCACAATCCCAATGGACACCAAGTGTGACCCTGGCCCTCTCCCCAGTGCTTGTCCTGGGCGCAGATTCTATTGTCCAGAAGCTTTACAGCTAGGGACAGACTTTCAGCTGGAGGTCCAGAGACAACAGACAACTCACCCATAATAAAAGCCTGCCCCTACTTGTCTCAGGCACAACTGAGGGATAGCAAGACTCCACAGAAGACCAAAGAAAGGAGAGCTCCTCTTGGTAAGCATCACTAGGAAAGGATGAGTCAGATTACCTTCAAGATATAGCCACCCAGGGTGGCTGCTCTGCTCCTTGTCCTACTGCTCATCAGCCATCACCATTCACAAGAGATATGAATAAGACTGAATAAATGCATTTTGTCTAAATAAATGCATTTTCTCTTCCATGCCACAGCCTTCAAAGCTGGTCTATTACCTGCATTTTTCAGTACTCTGTCCCGCCCCAGCTGAGGAGTTTCAAGTGTCTATACAACCAGAGAAAGTGTAAGGCAGCAAGTCCTCCAGGCACTTGACCATTCCTCCCTCACAGCCATCACTAAAATCGTCTCTTCCCCACGCTCATTACCTTTTTCTCAAAAGCAGTTAACATAGATCTGGATCCAGTTTGTAGTGGCCCTCCCTCCTCCTTGGGTAGACAAGTCTGTTTGGTCACCTTTGATGCAGAAAACTTGCATTGCTGCAAGAATTTGCAATGCCAAATTCCAAAAGGAACCAGGCACAGATTTCTAGTACAGACACTCTCTATGAAGCCAATTCAAGGTTTTACTGTCTCAGCAGATACCAAAAGCATTAATTGCTCCCACTGTTTACTATTGTTTTTTGTCAGTATTTGATCCACTGTTGGTTTGCCTTTTCTCCTGGGAGTGGGTGGATAGTCTTTTCATTACAACACTAATAAGATAATTTCATATTTACTGAAAATGTAATTATGTCATTTTTAAGTATCATTTATTTGTTGCCTCCATACATTCCACAATGGGACTAGAATTTGGGAAGGCAAAAAACATTTATGTGAAAGGGTCATGTCCTCAAAAGAAGGGAAAAAGAAAGGAAAAAGAACAGCAAGAAACCAGCTTTTAACCCCTCTATCTTGGATCCCACTACTGTGTTAGTAAATAAAGCAGTGGGAGGGGGTGGGGGTGAACCATAGGAATCATTTACTCAGCTGAACTATGGAGATGAAAGCATCTGGCCAGGCCAAATGGGTTTGTGGTTTTTCACCATAAGGGTTGCCACTTCAGGAGGGTACAGAGTTTTTACTGGAAATTTAACATTTGTTGACCAGAATGTTTTTAGTGGTCTTCAAAACTGAAAAATTGCAAGGCAGAAGTTTTGCATCTTGATGTGGTAAATTAGCTAAGAAAATTTAGACTTGAGGAGAAAGCAGTAAAAGAAAAAAAAAAACACAACAAAGAGATCACAATGCCCAGAGTCACTGCAGTTTTCCCTCATCATTAACTGCAGCCATCCATTAGCATAAGAGCAAGTTGTTGCCATTTAGAGGAGTATGGGTGTTTGGGGCCAGGCAAGAGATGCTGTTTGATTTGTAAGCGACACCCTTGAGCGAGGAAGCTTGCAAGTTATACATATCATCATTCAGCAAAAGCAGCCATCTCAAAGCCCTGTCCTCAACGCAGGAGTCTAATTCAGTGGTCTCCTAAACTGTGCGTGCTAGGGGTAAAAAGCAAATGCTATTGTCCTCAAGCTTTTTCTAAGATTAGATCTGACCTCAAGGGTAATGAAAGTTCAAGAAATATCATCACTCCCATTTTACAGAAAGGAAAAGACGATATTTGAAAGTCAAAATGTCTTCTTTTACAAATGAACTTCTTTCATCTTCTCCCACTGAGAATCTGCACTACAGGCATATTTAAAGCGGTACTATGTTGGGCAGTACAATCTGGGAGAATGTTGTGTCATTAAAAAAAAGGCTGTCCCAGGTTTGGTGCCCCAGCACAGGCATGTTCTGAATATGCTACATTTCTCCTTCATGAGACCCAGTGTTGGCAACAGTCAGTGGACCTCTGTGGTTTGGAGCATAAGGGAAGAGAGGGAAAATCTTGCAGATTAGGATGCCTAGGCCATTTGATATCCTGAATATTAAAATCACTAACTTGAAGCCAACACAAGCCCACAGCAAAATACACAACTTAATAGATAGTCTATGCTTCCTTTAGTAGCAAACAGAATGATTCAGTACTTTTCTCACCCTCCTTGATTATCCCATAAGATCACCATATAAAACACCTTTCCAGAACGATCCAAGTAAGAGCAAAAGCCCAGCTGCACACTGGCAGAACCAAAGAACAAGGGAAGGACCTGCCTGCAGAGAAACAGCTACTGAGGAAGCTGAAGAGACTACTCTACAAAGGAAGTAATAGCCATATACAGAATAGCCATAATAAATTTACTTCAAAATAGGTTTAATCACAATCTCACTTTGCATATATACATCCCAAAGACGAACTTTATGCATTCTGTCACTCTGCACATAGGAGAAAAACACTTTCAAATTCAAAGAAGATGTGTTCTCCACTCCTGCTTTCAGGAGGTAGCAGTAGTTCAAATGGGAAGCACTGTGTACTCTTAAGCAGCAAATTGCACACAATATATATTTTCTTAAGGTGCCTTGCATTATTAAAGCCTCTTTAAAGAACACAAAACTGAACATAGTTTAAGTACATGACTGCACAAGTTACATACAAGAAATGGACAATTCCGCTCTTTTGCTCATCCCATGTTAACCAGCACTAGAGATAGAGGAACAACAGGAAAGTATCTGCAGATGCTTTTGTCACCGTCTTTCAGCTGCATTTCCCCAGTGAACTAACAGAACTACAGAAGTCTGAGACCTTACAACACTTACTTACCAAAACATTATTTCTGATAATCTTCTAGACAAAGCATTCATAATCAAAATTTGAACATGACATCACAAATGAAGACAACAATTTCTCTGTCACTACGTTGGAGTTTTGCTTTAAAAAAACAACCAAGATGAGAAGGTACACGAGATGTTCAGCTAGTATAAGAGAAAGCAGTTCCACCCACTGAAGACCAGGCCACATGTTTTCCTTAAAACAGATCACAAAAAATTACTTAGTACAACCAATTACCCACATCTAACAGGGCAGATTAATGTTGCTGTTTGATTATAACCCCAAGAGTTTGTTCCCAAAATACAAAACTTTGACTGTCAGGGAATACAGAAACATAATAGACTTTTGGCTTTGTTTTAACAGTAAGGTTCCTGAAGGGGATAGTGTGATATACTCACCACACTATAGAGAGCCTGGAACATGCCCAAGTCTATTTTGGGCCCTTGCCTCAGGGTACATCTCTGAGGAAACAGGAAACTTTGGTTTAATACTGAAGTGAAACCCAGACTACAGTTCCCAAAGTATTTTCCTCCCTCCCCCCGCTTCTGCCACTTTTCTGAGTTTTCTCCCTTAACTTCAGATTCCCGGTGCATCTTTTAGCTTGCTGCATTTTTGACTCATGATATGCCCTCAACACCCCGAGTATCCTGCAACCATCTCCCCCAGGAGCCCTTGGCCTGGCTGTCACATCGCCCCCAGACACCCCAGCTCAGAGTCCCTGTCTAACTTTTCATGGATGATTTCTCTTCAGGTCACGCCCACCCACTCCACCTGAGGCTGCACCAGCTGATTCAGTCATTGCAGAGGCTCCAGGCACCTCTCCCATGGCCAGTCACCCTGTGCCATGGGGATAAAAGCTAGTCCACAAACTGTGTTTAAAGGGTTTCAGTAGCCACAGGAAGGATGAGCAGTTGCCCTGAGGAGCATAGGCTGTTTTAGTGCTCCCTATCACAGACCAAACATGAATCTAAATGTGCTAAGGACTGGGCCACACATAGGCAAGATCTTCAAACTGATTTTCCCAGTTTGAGTCCCCATGCTGTATTCCTCTTCCTTAGGCAACAGAGACAGAGGTCCAGGCCTCACATAAAAGGTGGCATGGAGACAGACAACAGCCGCAGCACGATTGATCCACATGTGACGTGAGCCTGATGCATTAGTTCTTCACATACACTGCAAGTCCAGAGCTATCAACATACAGCCCCAAGTGTGCACAGGGCGAGAGCCCATCATCATCTTAAAATAATCCAGGCTCTCTCCTTTCCATTCCTGCCTCTTCATGACCACCCAAATTCAAGAATTTTAGGTCTTACAGACATTAGAGACTAAACTAGCCAATAAAAGCCATTGTCTATGAGACTGACTTAAGGCACATCTGGGAAATAGGTCACTGAATTCCTAAGGGACAACCTGTGAATGCAGCACACACAAATCAGTTTATCTGGAGGATCACTGAACAATCCCCCCCCCGCCCAAAGAAAAAAAAAGGTTCCTTAGAGCTACACCAGCTAGCTAAAGGTGCCCTTTCTCCTTGGGACCAGCTGCTCCTTTTAATGGACAGATGCAACAACATGAAGGAGCATTTTCCTTGAACATGATTTAGAAACCAGACTTTTACCACCTTCAGTGGCAGTTGTGTTCCCAGTAGTCACTTCGTCCAATCCACAATTATTTGGTTATTCATGTAGATTATTAACTATCAGATGTTAATATCAGGGAGCATGTGTATCATTTTCATATGTTCCCCCTGCCACGTGCACCCACAGAGCATTTGAGCTTATTTTAAACAAATCTGCAGCTGTAACTGAAAAAAAAAGTATGGATTATTGAAAGTTTAGAAGAAATGTTAATTACTTCCAACCAAGGTCCAAAAGATTTACTTAAATACTCCTTAGAGTGTGTATAGCACATTCAAGAACACTGGCTATTCTCCAAAGGTTTGTATCTGCTAAGCTTAAAAATTCATGTAAGTCTTTAAAATTAATGCTGCATAATCATGTGTATCCTCTAGAACCATAGCAATTACTGTAAGAGTGCTTTAATTTGTTATCAAGTGATTTTTATCATAATGTGACACTAAGTACCAAAGCATTTAATAACTATCCCATTACT
>NW_010511385.1:227967-238640 GCF_000687285.1 Phaethon lepturus
CAGGAGAGAAGGGCAGGGGTAAGAGATTCTGCCAACAGAGATTCTTAATGAGTAGCTAAACGTGACCTCATTCCTTTCGAAGTCTCCATTACCACCAGACAGTGTGCGCGCTACAGAATGACAATCCAGCATCAAAGAGGTGTTATATTTATTGCTTTTTAAGGATCACATCAGACTTTTGAAAGTAAAGTACCTCCAATATAATCTTATCAGATCTCCACTGAAACCGAAATCTAACATAATTATGTCTCCAAACCCTGCAGCATGGCACTCCAGGGAGTGTTTATACACATCAGTGTTGGCTGTCCTTTACCACCAGCGATAATCCCTGAGCTATGCTTATATGAAACGTTATAAAAGGCACAGCAAAGTTACCTAGTCTCTGTCTCTGCTGACCTCATCACCTGTACAAAAGGCACTGTCCAAGTGAACATAACAGTAAATAAAAGAAACATACAAAGCTGACTGAACAGCTGGGGGGGGGGGAGGAAGAGTTATTTGTAACCCTTAACAAGCTCATAGCAACCAGATGACATACTAATTTGCTGGCTGCTTTACACTGTGCAGTCCCTAAAACTAGAGTAAACAGTGCATTGCAGGAATGATACTTGGCTATTCATTTTCTCACCAAATAATTCTGAGTTACAAATGTAGAGGTTGTTTTGTTGTGTTTTTTAAACTACATTCCCCCAAGAAATACCAGCAATAATAAAAGAAAAAACTCCAACATTGCCATTTACCAACTTTCAGTAGACTCAAAGATTGGCTGAAAGGTTTGATTTGGCACCTATGTCCCAATACCAGCTGACTACTTAAAGTTGCCCCCCTCCCCCGACCCCGATTTTCTTTCTATCTTTTCAGTCATGCAGCATCTTCCTGGGAAGCTGGGGACCCCAGAACTGTTGGTACTAACATCCGCTCCATACTCAAAGACACTTCCAGCTTGAAGGAGTTTATATGTTACCACTACATTTATTTTATGCTAAATACTCTTCTTCCAGAGTCCTGGTCACTTATTTACTAGAGTTTGGGAAAAGCGTCACAGACAGTCAGCATCACTTCGTTTAAAACTTACAGATATCATACATTGTGGAGGCTTTGCTACTTTTCAGTTCAAGGGAGAAAGTTTCCCAGTTTACACACTTTTCCAAAAGTAAAATACTTGAGGCTTTAAAGTACTGAATTTTCCCCAAGTCCCCAGAAAAAAATAAAGACATGTTTCCCACCTTACACTTTCGTGCCTTCACACAGATGCATGGATCACATTCCCTCTCTATCTGCTTAGTCACTCCATAAAAGTTGGCTTTCAACCTTCTGGAGAGATTCCTCCTTCTCCAAACATCACTGCAGCTCTCATCACCACTGAGACTCAGAGAAGCAGCAGATTCACATCTATCATCTTAGACACATTCACCGTGGTGCTGGATAGAGCAGTGTTGTCACCTTGTAGAGACTCGCACTGGCTACTTCTCATGCCCTAGTCCCCAAGTTCTTTTTCAGAGAAATCATCATCAGCTTCTTCCATCATCTGAACAGCTGCCCCAAAACACTTCAAGCTTTCCTATTTCCAAGCTGACAATTTTTGACCCTCTTGTTTTCCCTCTCTGCTCTTCATGCTAGGCCCCCCTTTGCCATCTGCGGAACTCCAGTTCACACACGCAGACCCTTCTCCTCCTCCAGGCACTAGTACAAGCCATAGGAGGACTTCAGATCTGTTTTCCAACAGAGAGCATTTGGGGGCTTGTCTTTTGCAATCAAAAGCTAGCCTCCTAGCAGAAAAGAGAGTTTTGATTAGACAGGGGAAAGAATACCTGTTTAAAAAGCCTTTGTTTTGTCTCATCTTGTTACAGCCCTCATCGTCAATACACTGCTTGGGATTCTCAAAACACAGCTCTAGGCCACCTTGAGACAAGAAATAAGTACACCCTTGTTTTCACACAGCTGTAACAAGCCCACAACAACCACATGTTAACAGCAGCAATGCCCAGGAGCTCTGAAGACCTGCTGACAGAGAGCAGCAAGCCAGCTCTGCCTCTACCAGGTCTCCCCATACTAGAGACTACCTTATTTAAAGGCCAAAGAAATTTTAAGGTTAGAACATCCACGTTTTGTTTAAGCCATTTGTTGGTTTTGAGAGGAACTGGCAAAAAATAAACTTATCTACAGTAGTTTGTTGAGGAATGTAAATTAGACCTGGCCCTTAGCCAAGTTCAGCCATTAGAGAGCACTACACTTCCTTGTCTGTATGTGTTGGGGAGAGGAAAGCCAGCAGGATGGGCACCATGCAGAAATTCCCTAAACCCATGTTCTCCTTGTAAGCTGCAAAAGGGTCCCCCCCATCCCAGGCAGAGCATCTGTCCCAGGCAAGTTAGTGCTAGATAGCCTGAAAATAAACAGAATAACACCTACACCTGCTCTACCCAGCACACAAAAGCTTTTTTTCTGCTTCACTTGCCTGGAGCATACCAGAGAGAAGCAGCAGGTCTGACTCTAGCAGAGAACAAACCAGGCACCTCGTGCACAGCTTCTCTGGTTCATACACTGTTTCATCTCTTCTCAGACTCACAGAAGACAGGCTGTAAGGAGGCAATACAAAAACCAGCCTGCACCTACTCCATACAGGACACAAGCTTCTTGCTACATGCAACCAATCACTCCTATATCCAAATCACTACCTCTATTTTTCTGCAAAAGGACTCCTTTCCACATCACACGTGTGAAGCTATTAGCATACAGTTTCTCCTCTAATATAGTACAGCTTTCCAGGTTCTCCAACCTCATCCAGAGCACAAAAAAAACAAGACTACTTCTTTCCCAAAGGAGCACTACTAGAATCCAGAATATACATTGAATAAATAAAAACACGAACAAATTTCCAGACTAAGGCAAAAGGTCTTACCTCAAGAAGAAAAATGGACATTGCTCTCCCATGCTCTAACAAGCTGCTTCTCCCCTGCCTAATTCCCATCAGGCTCCAGTCAGCCCATTAGCAGCCAATTTAAAGTTCACAGGTGCTAAAATGGTAAGTAGCAGAGTGTTCTGGGTATCTTGGTGTAGCAAAACCCTGCAGTAGGGAGAGGGTTCAATTCAGGCAGAAGAGATGAAATACTTTAATCAAACTAAGTTTAACAAAAACTTTACTAGCTCAAAAATCTTAGTTTTTCTTGTGCGAGCTGTTAGAAAGTTGAAGCCACTGATGGTTTGTTTGCATTCTACCTCTCAGCTGATCAGTACATTCTGGGCATTTCTGTATTTGACCTTCATTTTCCCTGAGTTGTCTAGAACAACTTACCACCAGCCGTGCAGCTTGGTACAGTTGCGTTCCGACCAAGTTTTGTGTTTAGGTTTGTGTTTTTTTAAATATATTTCAAGTGCTGGTTATGCAGAGTGGAGTGGGGAAAGCATTTACTTTTGTTTCAAGCTGAAACTTACCTTCTGTTATGATTCTAAGATGCTGAAACAAATTACAGAATAACAGTATTTTTCTGTTTGAGACAAAAAGCTAATAAAAACATTAATTTCTATCTTAATCACCTTTGCTTGGACAAAGCTGCATGCTTGAACAAAAAGAAGGGTTTTGCTTAAAAAGTTACTCTACTTGCTTTGGTTTCCCAGGCTATCGAAGTGAATTTGAGATGAAAAGATGTGGGAAGAATATGCTTTATGCAACAAAGAATGCTAATGAGGGAAATACACTGCTGGGCTACAAATGCAGGTGGTTTTGACAACTGATGCTAATAAAGCATTTCTCAGAACAACTTCTATTGCCTTGTTCTGGCTCCACAGGGCAGGACAAGTGAAGGAAGAATATGTGTGCACGAAGAGGCTTTTGGCCTTTAACCTCCAACCAGGCAGTGTTGGATTGTGCTAGTGCAGGCTTCAGGCTTCTCTGCAGGATAGGCTGGGAGGAATACTGATTCACCAGGTCCAATTTTAGATGTGGTTTGCATTGTCATTTCCAGGCAAATCACTCACCTCTTTGACCTCAAATTCAGGCTGTGAATGTATTTCGTACCTGAGACAAGAATATCTAGCAGCATTTTTACTGGCACTTACCTAGCTTTCAGAGCAGAACGGCAGGGTGACAGTCCCTAGCACATCCTCCTCAGCGTCCTAGGAGCAGCTCAGAGGTGGAAGGAGAGACCTAACCCAGTGATGTTCACCTAGCAACAGCCAGATTTTGTATGGGTTATTGCATCATCTGCCTCTTCCATCTGCCCATAATGTGAACTCTGGTTTAGTAGCTGCATAAGCCCAGACCCAAATGTTTTAGATCACCCCTATGGAAACAGAATAATAATACCTCCACTTTGTACTTTTGCACTCACACAAGCATTTTTCACCAGAAGCTCTCAAAATCAGTGAGTCCTCTTCTATGTATTCCATAGAAACAGTCCACAGTCCTTATTACCCCAGAAACTGTGTACACATGTGTTTCTTATGTAGTACAGAAGTTTCAGCTACATAATGCACAGTCTAAATACAGATTAGACAAGTCAAGATATGGGAACAGAAAAGAAAGATGAAACCTCTCGCCCGAGATCAATGATGATATAAAAACAGTTCTACTCTCACACCCCACCACCCTTTACTGGATCACACTGTCTTGTGCTGCTTTAATTGTTCCAGTTTTAACGAAGCCACATTGAACTGGAAGATGATGATTTTTCAGGGCCTTCACATTAATCTTAACAGGCATTATGGCCTCTTGAAATAGTTTTGTTACCTTCTTAGGTTTAAAACTAGCAGAAGTGGATCTTCAAAGGTGGAACACACTGCTGGTAAGAAGGTATGGGTATGTGTGCTATTAAGGGACTATTTTGACTCTTTTACACTGTCTTATAGCATTAATAGACACAGAAAATTACTTGGTTCATCAGACATCTTTACTTCTCTACCCTTTTTGTTTAGATCTTGGTGTCAACAGACTTAGGGTTTAGTCAAATTCTGAAATCGAGGAACACAGTTTCCTAGTGTGCTGCTTCAGTTCAGAGAAGTAACTTAAATTGTAATAATCTGCTAAAAGTAAAAAAAATTAGGACTATTGAAGTGCTTGAGAATTTAGCCAATTTGAGCAACTTTATCAAAAAAAAGAGAAACTTACTGGAAATACCAAAAGTTTCCTGCTTTTAGTTTTGAAGCAGCATTTTCCTTTGAGATAGACCTTTGAAAGAAACTAACTAAAGATGGGCAAACAGACAAAATGCAACAAAATCCTAGAACAGTGGGCATGGAAGACCTCTTGAACTGAATTATCTGAGCTTGATCTGAAGAACTGGAGTCCCAAAATAAAAAAAAAAAAAAAACACTATGAGCCTCCCAGGATAGTTAGCAGTCCACACAGTACAACTGGCTTGTGGGGTCAGGCTTACATGCTGTTGAATTGCTCTCCATTGCACACAGAGGATGGGTGTGCCTCTTTTCTCCAGGACCCACAGCTGCCTCGCTTGCCACAGATGTGCTGGTGGCGTAAAGCAGAAGGAACATTTGCCTTGAAAGAGGAGGCACCAGGGGAAGCCAGGAGAGCCTGTCTCAGAGGTAGGCAGTTTCTGCTGTGAGAAGAAACATAACTTTTTTCTTTGTCAGACTAGCCCTGTCCTCAAATGGTCTGAGACCTTTTTATCTGCCTTTGTGGCAAAAGGACACAACTCCAGGTCTGAGAGGGAAACTTGAAAAGCTGTCAGATTCCTCAGTGCACTTGTTCCTGTGGCCTCTGGAGCCTTACTCACAAACCCAGTTGAGCAAGGAGAGCCCTCCTGGGTACTGGTGGGCTCTGGGCCAGGCAGAAGCCAGATAAAGCAACTTGTCTTTCTGTCCAGGCACTTGAGCAGCAAGAGACAAATGTGAGTGGGAAACCAAATTTTCTCTGGTACAAGATTATAAAAAAACCTCCTCTAACTCAAGACAAGAACTGCTAGAAGGTGACTCCCCCCCCCCGAGCCCCAGGAGGGGAAATACGCAAAAAAAGGATAAAATTAGTTTAATTTTAAGAGATCCTAAATTAATCTTTCAGTTCATTACACAGGCTGACAGTCACTCCAGGCTGACAGTGTCCCCAAGCCAGGGTGAACAGACTGCTAGAGGCCATGGACAGAGGTAGGGAAAGACCCACTTGTAAACCTCATTCCGCAGCACCTTGCCAAAAAATGCATGCGTCTCAAGAGGAGGGCAGTCATGCAGGTTACCAGGAACAGATTTGTCTACCAGTGTGGCTGGTTCCTTTCAAGAACTGGCAGAAATTATGAAGTCCCACAAGCTGTCTTGGATCTGTCGAATCAGCCTTTACAATGAAAAAAAAATACTGGGCTGGGTAATTTTTCACCATTGGTTGCATGATACAGCTAATCAGATGGTGGGGTGGTTCTTACTACCATGGGCACTTACTTCTGCCATATTACATGTGAAACATAGTACAGACTAGTAGGATGAGCACTGGACACTTCGTCCCACACGCTGTTACACACCTGGAGCACTAACACATGAATACTTCAGTAGTGGGATAACACCAATTCCTGCAGAGAGAATGTGGGCAGAGATCCCACAAGTTATGCCTAGAGAAGAGCTGATTAGGGATGCCAAGTTTTGTCCATGTGTAAATTTACAGTTGGTGGCATTTCTACTGTAAGTGCCACTGTCAAGATTTTAGGATTGGATTGCAAAAAAAAAAAAAGAAAAAAAAAAGAAAAAACCCACATTTGACTGAAACTTGCCATTCAACTTATCATCATCAGTGTGAAATACCATACTGTACCAAGAATGAAAAGAGAGAGAGAAAGAAAACAACAACATTTAGCAGGTTTTAAAATTATGCAGATATTTTTAATGGCTTTGGAGTATTCAGACACTCACTCATATGTCAGAAAACAGATTTGATTTATAGGAATGACATTTGGCAGAGCAATTAATCCATACTATGTTCTAATCATGTTTGGTACAAGGAGAAGAAAAAAAAGTCAAACTTAGGTTTAAAGCTGACTGTGCCAGGAATTATTTTCAAAGAAGGCTCGGAAGGGTTTTTAGTAAGCTCAGGAACAAAATCTAGTCTTTTAGTCCTTCCCCTCTCTACCACCCAACACGAGAATGAAGACTGCATCCCATTTTCTAGTTGAAAATCAGCAATCAAATCTTATTTCCTCCACTGGAGGTGAGAATGGGAGTCTGGACCTCTTCAGTTGCTAAGCAGATAAACCCTCCTTCCCACATTATTCCTCAGCCCCAATGATGTTGGCTAAAGGAAACCTTGGGAGGGAAACTATGGATGGTTCATCAAAAAACCTCAAGGTTTCATCAGGCAGCGGAGGGATTTGCCTTTGCATGAGTGCCCTTTGGTCTGATCTGTTTTTCCTGGAATGAAACTTTCATTGGTCTCCATTTTGTCCATCTCAAACATTTCTCGAGACAGAAATGTTCAGTTCCCCACAAGGCACTGCTTAGATCTCGACTGCTAGAGCATTTATACTTAGCTACAGGGGCTCTCATGCCACAGAGAGCAGCGCTGCTGCTCAGGCACCTGCAGCAGTTTCCACTACAGCACAGGCCCAGGCCCAAGGGGGGCCCATCCTACAGCTTCCCTCCTGGGTGCAGAGTGGGACCTCCTTGTCTCAGGCCCTGTGCCCCCAAAAGCAGTGTTCTGCTGACACCTGACGAGATCACCTGGGAGGGCACAGCCAGATTGCTCACTTGCCCAGCAGCTGTCCTTGCTGGTAGACAAGTATGCCCATGGCTGCTAACACCTTCCTTGTGCTGCGCTGGTTTTGTATAAGCATGAGCCTCTGTTTCTTTTATTCCCACTTGAATCCCTGATGTTGAATTCTGCAGAGAGGAAAAACAACTCTGTGTTTCTCATCCAGTGTGACTGACATGACCATTAAGAAAAGCTTCTCTGACAAATCCATTATAGAATACAAGAGCAAGCACTACATGGTATTTTTCACTTACGGACTTTGCAGAAGTTGTGAGTTAGCTCACACAGTAACTGCACCATGTCTAACACAGCGCTAGTGCCAGTTTACTGGGAGAAACCTCTCTTAAAGCCTATTTTGTTTCAGATCTCTCAGAATTAAATCTGACAGCTGTTCCACAACATACCAATGTTAGATCTGTACTTGAGTTTGTACCATGGACTGCCCTACTAGTGGTTGGACATTCACCAACAAATAAAAAAAAAATTAACAATTTGATTTTCCTGTTGTTGTTTTTTTTATAATTATACTTTTTAAAAACAGACCTCCTCCCTCCACTAATTCTATTAACTCTCCTTCACACCCCATCTCCAGAAACTCCTGCTTAATTTATTCACAGATGAAAACATGTGCCTCTACACTCCTTCTAGGATAGCTTTAAAAATCCAAGGTTATACTTTAAGCGAAATAAATAGTTATTTTAGCAGATTGGTTTTAACACCTGCTATGGAGATTGCAAAACCATTCACATTCTACCTATAACTCAATTTTCTCACACTTATAACTCAAAATATTTGCCTCTGGGTTTAATAGCTTCCATATTCTTTTCTGTCTGAAGATACATCCTTAAATATTATTACTACTGGAGGTATGTTTGGGCAATGTCTTTCAGCCATATTTGAATTAAAGGAAGAGAGAAGAAAAATTCTGACCAGATGTACTATTTTTGGAAGATGACTACAAAAAAACAGCTGGCCTGAGCTAGCTTCTACTGAAAATTAAACCTCAAGGAAAGAGCAAGGTAGCAGAGAAAAGTTCAAAGACATTGAGGAGTGGCTTTTGGGTCTGGTGTAGGAGCCACTGACTCTTTCTCTTGCAGCCAAACAAGGCCTCATCCCTATGCAGGTTTGTGCCAGCTCCATCACCCAGCTGTACTGGCCCAGTGAGCCAAAGAGTTCTTGGAGCAGTCTGCACAGTGGGATTGTAGGTCTTTCGGGGAAAGGAGTATACCCCAGCATCCACCAAAAAACACAGTAAAATACAATATAGTAAAAAATTTGCATTAGTAACGACAGAAAAAAAAGTCACAGACAAAACCATTGATCTTGTGACTTGTCATTCTTGCCACTAATACGACAGCACTCTGCAATGATTTTTGCTTGCTGGCACATATAGATCTCTGCCACAAATGCTGCTTTTGCAGCATGAGCTTGTGGGCTGTGTGAAGCTGAGGTGCTGAGTCTTGCTCCTCAGGCCTCCCAGGCTCTGCCCCAGGCCAGCTGGGGGACAATAGCACCCACACAAGTGCCCCAAGGCTGCCACCCTGGGGTGACCAGCCAGCTCACTCATCTGGAATGGGGCTGCTGTCTCCACTGTGCAGAGATTGATGGTTGTGTCCAGTCTTTCTGTTGCCTTTCTGCTGGAAAAATTCCTGCCTGTCCAGGTGGTGTCCTCTGAGTGTCAAGGGCAGTTCTGCGCTCACTTTGCCCCTTTCCCAGCAGCCAGCCTTTAAGTCTCCACTTTCGCTACATGAGGCCGGCTGGAAGATGGATTACCCAAGGCATGAATTCACAGATGACTTTTAGCACAAGTAGTCTGACACAAAAAAACCGCTACGAAATAAAATTATGGAATAATAACGAAACATGGCATTTCAAGTCCCCTGCTTTTTCCAGGGGAGTATCTCGGGCTGTTACACTTCCACGCAAGTTACTCGGATAAAATTGGAACATATAAAGACCCCAAACCAAGCAATATTTCATGTGCAAGTATGAGGCCTGATCCAGTGCTCAGCTGAGTCAAGAGAAAGATGCCTATTCACTTCCTTAGGCCATAGTAAGCATGCTTTTACCAGAACATGGAGTCTGCTTTACACATTTTCACATATAACATATTTTGCTATGAAAAGTTTCCATTATACCTGCCTGAAGCTTTATCTCCTACATTTACTACTAATCAGTGCTTTTTCCCTGCACTGACAGACAGTCAGTGTCTGAGGAGTCATTATTTCTCATACAAGTACATAAAACTGGTAAGTGTTTCAGGTTTGATGTTACAACTGCTCACTGTCACCTTGCTATCTGCTGCTGCCAGTTATTCCCTTCACAATCTCTTTGTCAGAGTGCTTATGTCTTAGCTGGAAGGCTTTCAAGTTCTCTTTGCAAGTTGAAATCCACATCACACAGGCAAACAGGCATACACACAGAGTGCCTTAAATATCATAAACAAATGATACCACAAACCTTCTCAAAGCATCTTAAAGAGCTCTTCGCTTTCATAGGATAATGTATATGGAATTTTCTGAGAATGCCTTACACACTGCTTTTGGTTGGTGGTTTTGGTTTGGTTTTTTTTTTGTGTTACTGGTTGGTTTGTTTTTTGATTTTTTTTTTTTTTTAATAATAGGAAATAGGTGTTTCCTCAGTGCCTGAATTTTGAAATCTGGAGTGTGGGTTCTTCAGTAGAAGTGGCAGCATGTGGGTATTCTCTCCTGATTTTAGAACTCAAGTTGCTATAACAACCCACGGCATCTGTTCAACCCACTACCTAAGCAGCCTTTTTTTTTTTTCTTTTTTTTCTTTCCTTCCTTTCGGGTCTCCTATTCTTCTGAAGTCAAGTGCTTTGCTTTGATTTTTATTTAAGGAGCTAGCTCATGCTTCAATGCCTATACGCAGAATGAGCTGAAAGAAGACAAAATCTGTGCTGAAAAGATCACAACTTTTGGAGAGTATCTGGCTGAGTGGGATGAGTTCAGGGCTGGGCCCTGTTCCT
>NW_010511385.1:238671-269531 GCF_000687285.1 Phaethon lepturus
TGCTGAAGTGAAGATTCACTGGTTTCTGCTGTGAGCCTGAAATTCACTTCCATGGTTTGTAAAAATGGGGGTTTCTCTATTGAATGACAGACAAGTGATGGACACTACCAGGGAGCCACTGACAGAACAAGAGACAACAGATGGATAATCTGTATAACTGTATAATATTTCAGATTGGGGAGGGGGGAAGAGGACAGAGAAGTGAGAGACAGAATTTTTTTCATTCGTACCAGAACAGCAGTGCCACATAGATACTGGGGTTTGGATATCCCACCCTCCTACCACAGGTTAGCTATCCAGGTTTCATGCTTCATCGTACAGCACTGCCTGTGAAAAGGAGGAGCTCATCACTGCTAGAGTCCCTGGCTGTGGTGCATCAGGGAAGGTGTAGACCAACTACCAAGTCCTATGCACGGAAGAGAACAGGAATGTAGCTATGGTTCCCATGAAGTATACAGGACACTGGCTTCAATGGGAATATTTCTGTTTTAGGATGACACATTTTATCTGTGAGGTTTTAAAAATACTTAGGATTTTTTATCCATATAAATAACTTTCATGAAAACCTCAGTTTTGCATGAACAAAGAAATGCTTTTCACAAAAGCATGTGCATTTTCTCATCTGCCCAGCTCCAAAACACTGCTGCTGTCAATCAGCAGATAGCAGCACTGGGCATATGCAAGTCTGTCCAGCCCCCATAGTAATAGCTCATCAGAAACAGGGAAAGGAGATGACACTTCTTAGGGGCCTCAGTCCAAGCATGCTGTGTGTCTCAGAAGTGATGGAGTAGTGTTCACAACAATTTGCAGAGCAACTGACTCTCCCACATGCAGTTCACCACCCAGATAACTTCTATATGAACTGAAGTATAAGATGCCCTGTCCTGACCCAAACACACCTCTCAATTCATGTCTCCAAACCAAGGCACTGCTGAGGGATGTGCTCAGAGTTATAGACAAGGAGATGAGGCTCATTGTGGGTAGAATTTGCAGGCTTTTGGCTGCCATGTGAGCTCTGCAGGAAGGTGGCACTGGGAAGCCAAGCTCCTTGTTGTCTCATGCAGCTGCCCCTGCCTGCAAGGAAGCTCTCTAGCAAAGAGAGCACACACAGCCAGCCAGAGGCCTGGTGTGCTACAGTGGTCTATCATGTGACTTCAGCCTTGGACACTCCCCTGTCCCTTGTACACCAGATATTGAAGGCAAGAGTTGACAGGCACTAGTAGGCTCAGCAGCAAGCAGGGTGAGCCACATAGGTGGGAGGCAGTGGTGCTCTGATCAGAAAGAGCAGTCCTGGGGGACAGGAGATTGCTCAGTCATCCCAGGGACTGGGAGCATGGAAAGCCTCTAGAGAGGTCTGTCCTCCCACAGTCTCTCCTTCCTCCTGTACCACCTCTAGACCTAATCTTAATCTTCACTTGCACCTAGATATAGAGCAATATCCATACCTACTAAGGAGAGCCAGACATAGTTCCTTCACCTCACATAAGGACTTTCAGGGCTAACCATAAGTAATCCAGTGCCATGAAAGCTCCCATGAGGGGCAAGCAACCTGGTTTCCAGTTTGTCTTAGGAAGCACAAGACAATTTTCTCTGAAATCACACCTTTCTCCTTCAAAGCTTCTGTGTATATTTGGTAACTTTTACATATGTCATTTCTGTACGACAGCCACAGCTCCCACCTGGAGTTTTGCAACATTGTCCACATGTTACCTTTCCTGCAGGATATAAATGTGTTAGTGATACTATTTTTGCACTACAGAGAGAAAGTGAGAGGAAAAGAAAGCAGAAGGAATGAAGTTGCACGCCAGCTGCCAAACTGGGGCTCACCTTGCGCTGTAGAAAAGAGAACGCGGAAGAGCCACCTTTCCCCTTTACCTTGCAAATGCACAGAGACAGGGCCTCTCTCTCTGGGCACAGGGATGAACACCACTGTTTGAGCTGCCAGAAATCCTGCCGCTGGTCAGGCTCCTGAGGAGACATGTCTTAACTGCCCCACCTCACCCCCAGCAGGTAGCTGAGGCTCTGAGGCTTAGCAGCTATGGTGCAGTGACACTCAGGCTCTGCTGAGGAATGTAGCGAATCTCTCAAAGCAGGGCAGAAGAAACCAGGACCTGGCCACCTTGCCGTCAAAGAACTAGTCACATTCAGACTCTTCACGACCTATGCTGCTGTGGTCCCTCTGCGGTCTGCCATGAGAGAGAGAGAGAGAGAGAGATACAGACAGACAGCATTTCCTCCATTTCCTTAGGAGAAATTATATGGGTTGTTATTTTCTCCCCAAACACTTTCTGATGAGATCTGTCAACACAGTTGCCACTCAGATAGCCTCCAGTTCCCCAGGCCAAGAGCCCTGCAAGTGGAGGCTTTGCTGTGGAGCTCAGCCAGCCCAGGTAGAGATGCCCTGTGAGGCTAAGGGCATTGCCCAAGGTGGGAGCATGAAAACCAGCATGGGACAGGCAGCAGCACTGAGACTGGACCTTCATTCATCAACAGCCAGCAGCCTTGGCACTAGCAGTGCCCCTTGTTTCTTTCCTGTATTTTGAAAGCAAAAAACACGTGGGCATCCTCACTGTGATTCCAGCAGGATCCCTGCAGAAGTGGTTGGAAAGAAGTGGAGAAGCACAGAAGCAATTGTAGCTATTGTAGAGATCATGTAACCCAAAGTAAAAGTGGGAAGGGTGACCCCAGGGAAGACTTCAGTGTTTGGGCAGGAGCCACATTTAAGAATCTATGCAGTGTGCCAGCTCCAGATCAAGAGCCAAAGAGTGACTGCAGATGGGTTTATCCCACAAATACTTCCTAGTGACACCAGGTATCACGGTGCAGCACATGAATCCTCACATCAGGACAAGTACTCCTGAGTAGAACAACAAAAATTCGCTAAGAACTGAAACCATTTCCAACATGCATATGTTTGGTTCTACTCTACAGGATGACTCCACCCTTTTAATCTCCTTCAGTCTTACCCTGGGTTGCAGTAAATCAGCATAGGTTAGCCTTGCTGTGCCAGTTTACATCAGCTGAGGACCTGGTGTTAAGTATAAAGAACATGTGATAAACTATTATGATGTTCCCAAAGACTGGTTATTGGAAAGGCAGGAATCTCAAGATCAATCTAGTGGAAAACATAGACACACATAAATTTTTTCCTGCACTTATTGACTTGCACTCTGAGAAAAGCTAGTGTGACCAAAAGATAACATCTGAATATTTTAAATGTACAAATTATTTCTATTCTACTTTACCAAGAGATTTTCTTACTGATTTGGGCAGGGAACAGGCCATGTAGGCATCTGTTCATTCAACAACTTTCTCTAAATCCCAGGATTAATAGACTACTACTATGAAGCCTGAGCAGGAGATAATATTGCTAGAGTCGGACTTTATTGTAACTTAACGCTCCAATCACAGTAACATGATCTGACCCAGCGCTTTCATTCCTGGGTGTAGGTTATAAACAAATGAAATTAAGATTTCTTTCATTGTAGACATGGCAGTTTTGATCACAAATGGCTAAAGTTCCTTATAAAAAGTCCAGTAAATAATCTTTGGAAATCTACCTTCTTAGCTTAATTTCAAACTTTAATACTATGTTTTCATCCCTATTCTGCCAGAGTTTGAATCCAGACAGTCTACCAATCTTCTGGTCATATCTCTGTATTGACACATAGAAATCATAGATCTAAAATGACAGTTCTCCACTTTTTACTATGCTAAACTAAAATCCTGATGAAAAACATCCTGATCAGTATGGCTGTTCTCTAAATTAGGATCCAGAACTGGGCCTGAAATCCACTGGGTGTCTTGGGACATCACACTGGCTGCAGGGGAAGGTGTTCCACCCTGACAATCATCAGGCAAAATGACAAATCCCCTTGAACATTTTGAGTATTTGGTACTTTGGTACCATTTTGAGCTCTTTGAATAAAAGCTGGACTCTTCCATATGTGTAATCAGCATTGACAGCTTGTTAAGTAATTCTTCTGCAACCCAGTAAGATGAACATAAGAGATTGCCTATGTTCCTTAGGCAGATTGGGACCAAACACAGACTAAGAGATGTTTAAAAGTATTTTCATTAGGCAGCATTTCCAGCTGTACCACTAACACTATTCAAAATGGAAAGCAATTGTCTTCCTGGCACCATTTCAGAAGATTTAAAATGCATCATTCTAATTGCTGCCTGACAAATAATCCTGGAATGCTATCTGGGAAGTTTGCAGTGCAGACAACAGATATATTATCATCACACTGGTATATTGAACTTTTTATGATGTCTAATATCTCTGGTTATAAATGAGTGAAAGCATCCTTTGCCACTGGTGGAGTACAGCCCTCTAGCACACAAACTAAAGGTTCAAACATTAGTGTGACACAGCTATAAGCCCAAGGTCATTTTGTGGTAAAACAGTCTAAAAGAGTTGCCAAATCTGTCTTCAGACTACTCTTCATCACTTTGGACAGTGATTTCATTCTGTCTTTCCAGAAATTCATAGAATTCCTCCACATTAGATTAACTCTTTGCAGTTCTGTTTTTGTTACAGAGTAACCGCCTAATCTCAGGAAGATCGAGGTTTCTTTATCAAGCCCATGGATAGATCTGTATCTGTTTCTAGCAGCAGAGCTCAGTTCAAACTTCTTTAGAGGTCTGAATAATTCATTCTTTTCCCCCTCCACAGGTTCCTGGCAGCAACTGGGATCTCCATGCTCCAAAATACCAACAGGAACTTCGTCCTCTCATACACACAGCCCCGCTGTGGCAGTTCAGGAGATGCAGAGATTTCGCTAGGCTGTGGATATGCCTGCTTTGGCTGTTGTTTGAGGAAGCTCCCATGCCAACTTTTCTAAGCATTGCCTGTCACTCATATGAGGTGCACTCAACATGCAGAGTTGATTTAAAGCCAAAGCCTAAGTGAGTCCAAGCAAACAAGTGTGATTCACATGTCAAGAGATCAAAAGAATTTTCAAGTGGGAAGAGCAACCATTAGGAGAGGTAAGACAGTAAAGACAGATTAAAGTTCCCTGCACCCCTGCAATGCCTACACAATCATGAATTGAACTGAATAATGTAACTGAAAATTCTGCTAGCTGCCATCTATAAACACCTCTGGCAGTAACTGCTTATCACCGAGGCTAGAAATGTGGACTGATTTCATGGTATTTGATTAATTTAAGCCCCAACCCCCCCTTTTTTTTTTCTTCTAAGGAATAGCTATTTGACATAAACATCTTTGTTTGGCATATCACTAGGAGATCTGCTGCTAATTATAATGCTGAACCCAGATGCTGGTGGAGGAAATTAATCTACGTCCTGCGTAGTTTGTTGGGCTTGTTTTAGTAGGTTTGCCAAATATTTAGTGAAACCCTCATATGACTTTTATTATCTGGAGATAGATAATAAAGAGCCAAATACTGTTCTTATTCTCACTGGTGTAAACCTAGACAGCTCCATGGAGGGAAATAAATATAGTTACATTACTATGGATTTACATGACGTTAGTCTAGATTTACAGTACCGTAAATCCTCAACAGTGGAACTAGGAAGCTAAACCCAAATACTCCATCATCTAAACCTGCACTCTTAGCTGAAAAAGCACAGTTTCGATCCTGAGCACAATGCCAGTATTCAACACATATTTTGCTAGATTGGTATACAGGAATCACTTTTATTTTGCAAGTTGTCCCACAGAAAACACCTGTGGAATAATTGTCATCAAAATTACTCTATTCAGAAAAGCAAAAATGTTTCATTACAAAACAGTTCAAGCTATGAGCTGCTCCAGGAGCCAAAGAACCTCATTTGCCTGCTTGGCTCACTAGAGTTTCCCACAACACCCCGTAACACACCACCAGCGGCCTTCCTCCACTGGTGGTGGAAGCTGCCTGTGCAAGCAGGGCGACCCCAGGATGAGTGCCAGCCTTGGACATACAGACTGTGGACCCGAAGTCCCAGGAGGCACAAGAGCTCACTCAGGCCCAAGGGAAACTCACACTCCCCCAAAGGAAAATATTTCAGTTCCACTAGGAGTAATGGTCCAAACAAAAAAGAAAAGACATGTTTCAGCTGCAGAAAAATTGACTATTTCTCTGTATGAAGCATTGGGTTTTGCTAATCTCCCCTTTCCCCACCCATTTTTACCACATAATATTTTCCTGTTGCAAAATTGGGAGATGGGGAACCATCAGAATAACTGATATTTCCACACAGAAAAGAAATGTAAGCTTTTGGCTCTAAGCTTTAAACTAACTAAAAAACAAACAAACAAACAAAACCCCCAACAACCTTTAAACCAAAAATCCCCAAAGTCAATGTTCCCCAAACAGAAGCAAATCTATGTTGTGAAAAGTGTATTTTCCATGAGAAACGAAACTGACAGAAAATTTTCCACCCTGCTCGCAGACAAAACTGAGTAAGCCAGAAGAGCATCCCTGTATGCCAGCTGACATTTAAGGCAGTAGTATCATTTAAGCAATACAGAGCTAAAGACAGGAAATTTCCTAGGGAAAAAAATAAAAACCCTGCTGAGAGATGATAACCTCTGGTACAATGAATGGCTGTTAACCCCAGCTGGTCATCATTTGCAGGAAATGCCATAGCCCTCAACTGGAGTGATTTTTAGAAAGAAAATGGGTATTTGTAAAGTAATAATATAAATTTTTAATTTAAATAGAAGATGTGTTTTCATCTATGGTATTTACAGTGCATCGTTAATTGTAGTTACCCTGTTGGAAAGCCACTTTTCAGAGAAGCACCAGGACCTATGGTTATGAGTGTCAAACAGGCTGCTGCTATCAGAACAGGTGGAGGGAAGAGAGCTATGCAGCAAGACCCCTGTCAGTAAGACATGATTTTCTGTTTTGTGGAACAGGCTGCAGAGCCCAGCTCACAAGTTGAGAGATCCTCAGGGATCCATGTAGATCAAAGTAATTTACCGGAGCCTGAGGCTAGTTGTACAAACTGAGCAAAGTCCAGTTCTCAGCCTGACAGTAATTGAGTGGGACAGATTTTAGGCAAAACAAGTTCCTGCTTTGTGCAGTATTTGGAAGGCCTCCTCGGTTTGCTCCTACTCAGGTACAGAAAGTAGCAGCAGAGCAAGTTCTCTGTTAAGAAGATGCCCTTTTATTGCAGATTTGAAGACACTGGCACCAAATAAATCACTTCAGAACATTTATTGTCTCTCTTACATCCTTTTGCTCTGATATTCTCTGTGGAGCAGTTTGCCACTTGAGTTTGCTCTGCATTTTACCCAGATTACACAGGTTTAATTTTCAAGTGTCTTTTCCAAGCCAGGAGGGGCAGAAGTAATTTGCTACATTAGCAGGCAGGTTAAGTAGCTTCCCATGCAGCAGCAAATGCTTATCCTTTTTGACAGACGCGTCTGGAGCAGCAGAGGGTACGCTCACCTTTGATGTGGGGTTTGGAGAGCTCCAGGGCTTTGTGTACTCTTTTGGGCTAAAGCAAACACAACATAATTTGCCTTTCTGCAGCATGGTTCTAACTCAAGCTAGAATTTGGCAAAGCAAACAATGCTAATAAAACAAGTGTGAAAGAAATCCGAATATTCATGATTTGCACGGCAGTATCTTCTACACTCCTTTGGACACTAGTGTAAAAATGGGACCTTAGACTTTCATTATTCTGCTAGAAGCTCAGCTATACATCACAGCTCCCCAGTCAGCACTACCCAGAAACCAGAGTTCAACCTTGCTTTCCAGAGGAAGGCCTTCAACTAATACCTCATGCTGCAGCTGCTTACAAAGTAAAACTTTCTCTCACAGGGGGATATGAGGGACAGAGGTTTTGACCAGAACACCTCTGAGGACAGTGGTAAGAGCACAGAAGCCCCAGGCTATTCTAATGTACACCCCATACATTCATGAATGGAGTCAGGGTATAGAGGATGCAGCTTGCAAACCAGTCCAGTTACCAGTCTAAAGGGAAAGAAAGAGCTGGAAACAGCATAACCTCTCCCTTCTAAAGTGCAACAGGGTTTCCAGAATCACAGAAATCACAGCAGAAATGTGGTTGCCATACATTTAAGAAACTGACTTCAGGTGGGCAACCTGCTCTGACAGATTTTCCATTAACATGCCAAACTGTACTTGCTAACACTTCACATCGAAAAGCAGGTGCACGCATACAAGCGCAAGCAGTAAACCAGGACTGCAAGCCCTGATTCAGTTGGAGCTCTATCCAAGGAAGCATGGGACAGTGCCAGAGTTCGAACATGAGGCTTGGCTTCAGAAAGGATGGGAACCACTAGACGACACACTTCTTTGGCACAGGTGGAGCCCAACCCCAGAGATCTGGAAGACAACCAACTACAGACAAGCCACTACAGCCGGCATTCAACACAGCTTCACACAAATGTCCTCCTGTAACCTTCTAGCTTTACAATCATTTGCACTGTGAAATGGCAGTAGCAAACGACAATATGAAGAAAAGTAATACCTTCAGAAATCAGTGTGATATATGGCCCTGTAGAATAAGTCTTCATACAGGTAAATGTTGCCCAGTTATTCTTGTGGTATACTTTTGATTGTCATTTAGTCCACAATGAATGCTATCAGTGTAGTAGGCTAACAGAATTGAAATGTTAACCAAGATTATTGATAGTGCCCTTATCTAGTCCTTTATAATCTCTGCCTAGAGATTGTGGAGTTCATAACAGCTAGCAATAAAATATTTTTGTCCATAAAGAGGAAAGATAACCACCATGTATATACTTTGCTTAGAAGTACTCAATGACTTAAAATTTCTAAATATACAATGCTTGTTCCAACTAACATAGCATTATTGTTTCATAAAGAGTTCCTTGCACTGTTCTTTTAGTTACAAATTCTGTTTTTTCAAGGACAACGTAATACAGAGTCATTTAAATTGCTGGCATTTATATCTCTAATAAACTGTAACCTGATAATCAGGGACTATAAAGGATTATTTTTTCTCTTACATTATCACAGAGCAGCTCTATAAGTACAAAATCCACCAAACCATGTGTACATAGTCCTAATAACAAACACAGGGCTTCAGCCTTCTGGCCCCAGCAAAACCCGCTAGGCTGAACACCTGAACAAAAAGACTAAATCAGTTGTTCCCCTCAAATATTTACTCATACTTCCCCCTTTCTCAAACCAGATGCCAAGCTCCTGCTGCCTCTTCACTTTCAAGAGTAAAAATGAAGAAGGTCTTTGCTTTACTTCTTCTCACACTCTGTATTAGCAGAAATGCCCAGTGCAGATCACACCCACTGTCACATTTACACCAGGAAGGGACTGGGAGAAGAGCTGCTGCTTCCGTTTTACGAGTGCTTTGGGCGTTGGCATGTACACACACGAAGTGGCTGTTTTACTTCCTCCTTAAGATGTATTTTATTGACTTATTTATTATGCCTTCTTTTTACTTAGGGTTGACAGAAACACCTTGTTTAGATTCACTTTTATACAGAAATCCAGCAGCAGCAGGGGAACTATGGTTCCCTGTGTTAATACTATGAGAACACAAGGATGGCCTCAAGGAATTTACCTTGTGCCCCAGCCAGACCAGAGATCCTTCTCCAAGCATTAATTTAAATGCCATAAATTCTACATCAGGCAGATGAAAACATACTTGAACAATTTGCTCTGTCCACCTCATTTCCACATACGTTGAGTACCAGCCCCATTTTCCCCACACCTCTATAAGCTTCTCCTTTCTCCTCCCTTCCTTGGATTCCCTTTCCCCCTTCCTTTTCTGTTGGCTAAATTCAAGCTATAGAATGAATTTATGAGAAGAGGAAAATATTGTGAGGAAAACACATTGTGGTCCAAAATGAAGCCAGAACAGATTTGACAGCAAACAAGGCACATCCTCACCTTTGGCCAGGCACATGCTCCTGCTAATATGGAGTGAATGGTGTTGCTGGCAGGGCATCTGTGGGGAGCACAGGCTCTCCCATGTGCTATCTCCACAGAGGTGGAGACAGCCTCACTTTGCTACCAGATTCCCCTGGCCTTTCCCTTTTTTAAAGGGCAGGGAAAAGAGAGGCCCATGTACAAGCAGTATAAATAAATCCAAACAGAAACGTAATTAGACGATTTTTGCAACAATACAAAGAACAGCAAAAACACAAGTCTTCAGTAATAAATGACATTTTTGGTCTTGAACAGATTATAAGTGCTATGGAATTGAAAGTCAACATTTTCCTTCCATTCACTAGCTCACATTTATCTTACAATGGAGACCCTTTTCGTAGATAACCACAGTCACCACATCCAAGGAAGGGAACAAGCAAACTGGCCTACAAGTCTCAGCTCTGTGAGGTGGCAGCTGCATGAAAGTTTTCATAGAGAGGTTGGACCCATTTGAGTCACACTGGGGGCACTGGGGACAGCTGCAGTCCTGGGTACCTTTGCTACAAAACACTCTCCAGAATGAAGGGCTCTGGGATCCAGAGTCATCTATGAAGCTAATAGCTAAAGCCTCTTTCATCGCAGTTTTTGTTACCAATGGTTTTATCACTTCCCCACAGCAATGCCAATGGCATTAATGCTGTTTGTATCATTTGATAACGATGTATCTCTACTCAGTTGTGATTTTCTCTGGCACCCAGAAAGGTATGCCAAGCTCAGCTCCACAGGCTACATGCAGTCATTTATACGAGTGCAAAGCAGATGGAAATCGCTTCAGGATCAGGATGGCATTTGTTACCTGCTTGCTCTACTGCAGGCAACCACCCCGCTTCAGCCAGATGCAATGCAATGGCAATTCCAGCCTCAGGCCTTTAAAGGCTGCAGCTCTGTTCTGTCCTGTTCTCTTGCCAATGGGGGCTGTCTGTATAAGGTTTTCAGCAAGACGCATTTATTGAAACTCTGAGAGAACCAAGGATTCATTAAATGCCCTATAAGATGTAAACTACATTTTGCATGGTCCTGCAAAGGAAATTTCTGCAATAAGGTTAAAAGAATTCACTGCCAAATATTTCAGAGGAATAATGTTTATAGATTGAGACCGATTCCCTTCTCCCTGTTGGAGCTACAGCCATACAGGGTCAGTGTAAGCCAAAGCAGAATCAAGTTCTGGCTAATTTTGAAGTACTGCACTGCTGAACCACTAACTAGGTGTGGCAAGTGGGTGGAAAAGCTGCTAGTAACAAACAAATAGTTTTGGCTACCTGGGAGTTAGGAACTCAGGAAAGAGAGAAAAACGGAGAAAAGACATCAAGCACCACCAATCATGTTAAATGGGTCAGCGTTTAGGAATGCAAAAGCTTGTCATATCCTTTTAATTATAAGGGTAAGTTTAAGAATAAAAGACACAATTACAGCTGAAAAAACACCTCACTTAAAGACCAAGTGAATAGTTACACATCCTGCATACTTCCAAAAGAAACATTTCTAAAGTATATAAGAATATATACGTAAAATACCATCAGAAATTCAGTACCAATTTTTTTTAAAACTTCTGAGCCATAGAGCATTCCCTTCAGAAGAATGTACTCTAGGTGTGAAAAGTCACTTTGTAAACATATTATGATTTTACAAAGGCTAAGTGTTGGAGCAGAAGTGTTCTCTAGTTAAGCAAAAAAGCAAGACCAATCTGTAGAACTTCCCCGGTACAGTCATCCTGTCTCCAGCCACAGCATCTCTCTGCAAGCCTTCAGAGATGTACTAAGCAACACGGCACAACATACATCCTACATCCTCCACCAATATCAGGCCCGCTATTTAGCCTCCACCTTTCCAAGTTCTGGATCCCATTTCTGCTCACACTGGTATCAATACACACTAATGAAAAGCCCCCTTCTCCACAACTTGGCTCCCTCATTTCCTGGGCTACCCAGGCAGACATGGGAGTCACAAGCCTTTCTACTAGGAACTGCAGCTTTGGGCCTTCAACGCTGTTCTGAACAGTTTCTTGTGATCCTCAGAGTTTTGTAATTTTAAAGTCTGGCCTCAAGGGGGAGATGCCAGAGTTAAGGATCTTCATTGATCATCATGTGCACATTGTAACAGTCTTAAAATTCTGGTAGTCCCAAATTGCATTGCCAAGATAATCCTTCTCCTACAATTTCCCTTAGGCTTTGAACTGTGCTTTCAGCAACAACTCAGAGGGACCTTCCGCCAGCTGGAACCTGACCATTGCTCCTGACATACAAGTCCACATCAGTGAGTTTGTCCCAGTCAATTCCACAAGCCAAATCTGAAATCTATCCTTGTCAATAGGGGCCCAGAACTGATCCTGTTGGCTGGATCAGATCTTTTCATCAAGCACACACTGATTATAGGAATGCCAAATGCTTTGCAGGATTGCATCCTTGGTTTGCATTAACTTGCAGCGCATCTTTCCAGACACAGATAAAGTAGTAATCTTCCGCTCAATTTTCCACAGTTTGGATAAAAATACAGCTATTCAGTGTCCTGCTCTCAGCAGCATGGACACCAACTCAAACCTCTCTCACATAAATTCACCTAACTCTGCTTCTTCTTGCATCTGGTTCCACGTGGCACATTTGGATTTCTCATCAGGAAAAGCTTCATGACATGCACTTCATGCCACCTATCACCCAGGGCAACATATTTACAGTGTTTACAAAACAGAAAATATTTGCAGCATTCATTTCATCAGGGTGTTCACATACTTCACATCTCTAACGACAGATCATGCACCACCAGACTGCTTTGAGCCTGAGATAGTATGGAACAGCCCTGGCTCAAGTTGAGGTCAAAAACCTACAAATAGTTTTCAGATAAATTCACCAAAGTTGGGGCACATTATGTCAGCAATAGATTGACAATATTACTGCATGTAATTTTGTAACTGAATGTGAGGAGGAGTAGAGACACAGGTAGTTTCTGGGCATGCAGGAAGGCAGGTGATGAACCAAGGTGGGTCAGTGGATAACAAAGCCTTACAGATATTCAAGAGCTCTGGTCAAGTACAACATCCCCACATCATGAGAATATATTCAAGAAACAAGGTGGATACCACTGGGTCAGTCAGCAACCTATCTCAGAATTGTACTTAGGTGGTGTTCAGGGACAGAAAATTCTGATAGTTGAGGCAGAGTTTGGTTCAAGCTTGATCTCATACTTTATCAGAAGCTGGACTTTTTTCTGTCCATTTGTGTATGCAAAGACGTACTCCTTCCCTTCAAACTAGGGAAAACTTTCTACATGCAAAGACCAGATGCCAAACATCCTTTCCAAGGGAGAGGAGGGTTCTTCTCAAGCGTCTTAGAGTCATGGGCAATTGTATTGCCTCCTGTACATTTGTCTAAAGTTCCTTTCCCTTCACTGTAAATCTGTGCTGTAACCACAATTCTTATTCTTATACAGCTTTTCTCAAGTATCTATAAGCAAACATTTGAAGTGTTTGTACATTTGTGCCCTTAACCCAGTCTGACTTGCCTAGGTTTAGCACCACATAAAAAGCTGAGCATTGTATCTAGCTCTGGCATAACGCACAGATTTGTTGGGGAGGATATTGGCAGGTAAATCAGGGGGTTAATGTTCTGGTGCTTTTCCAGCAGCCCCCCGCAGAACAGGCAGGCTTTCTCTAAACAAAACCAAAGGGAAGTAGTTCACGCTGCTGGAGGTGCCCCCCCAATTCCCCGCAGACAGCAATAGTGGAGAGCCATACCACAGCAGGGTAAGGTGGCCTCTGCCCACCAGGTTCTATGCTGCTCCCAGCCAGTGTGTACAGGCACACTCTCTGCATCCATGGCACACTCCTGTGTGCACTGCATCTCTTGGCATCCAGTGCACATGCTGAGGACTGGTAAAGCAGATGAGCAAAGGGAAGTCTCAGTACAGTATCACTTGTCCATTCAAGCTCTCCACAGATATTAATGGGACAGATGGAATAAGTGATTGGGCTCTAAGTGATCCAGCTTCTACTGGCTCAAACTGGAGCTTGAAGATAACACATACAGACAGTAAACTCTCTAACTCTAAAGGAGATTTACAAAGCAACCGATAATTTGGTTGAATAAAGCTAAGTTACCAGACATTTGCAAAGCCCTAAGCTCACTTAAAGGCACAAAGAACTCAAGAAAGTATCAAAAAAGTTATACAGGGAAAAAGAGAATAAATTCCCCTAATGTACCACAAATATCAACCACCACACACTACCTACAAACCATATGTTTTTCCCATCTGTTCTGTTATCTTCAACTAAATTTATAGTATTTGGGCTATCGGAAGAATTGTCAAGCCTGAGCTGGGCAGGATTATAAAACCTAGGTGTTATTACACTTTAAAAGACATTTTCCCTTCCCCCTACCACACCAGGCACAAGATTATACATTTCTCTTGCTGCCTCCTGGCTCTGGTACTACAGAGGATGCTATACTTGTTCTCCGCTATAGCAAGTGGTAGGGCATCCCCAGCCCCCCAGTAAAAGAATAGTTCCCTTGCCTTTCTGTTTCTCCTCACTCTTCCCCATCCTTCTTTCTAGGTAGGTCAGAAGAGAGAGGTGCAGAGGCTGAGGCTGCAGAGCTGCTTCCTATGATGCTGCAAATCAGCAAAGCCCACATAAGGCAGCAGGGAGCTCCTAAGCACCTCTCTGGGGCAGGGCTCCAGGAGCACCACATGTATTCTCCAGCTACTGAGCCAAAGTTTCAAATTTGAACCAACTGGTTTATAGATCAGTGCTGTGTTGTTCATGCAACGGTAGGGCAGGCAAAGGACCAGGGCAGGAGCACAATGGTTTGCTTCAAAACATATGGGGCCTCACTGTTTCCTTCCCAAGGAGACCTCCACTTCCCGTAAGTGATCACCAGCATCATGAAATGAAAAAGCACATTCTTTCCCTCTGGCTTATGATGCAGCTGGACACTGAGCATCATGGGCTGCTTTTACCCTGGCATGGAGCCACCTTCCACAGACTGCATGTCACCACCACTGAGGAAGCCAAGAGCTTTTATCTAAGAAAAAGCACTTTTAAACACAGCCTAGGTGGCTCACAGTCTACCCCTTCACTACTTGTCCTACAGTCAGTCTTCTAGGAAGAGCTCAGCATGCTGGATATTTAAGCTCCTTAAAAATATAGCCATAGTCTCGGGGGCCACATTTCTAAGAGGTGCTCTCCATTGTGTGCTTCCGTCCATGGCATGTTAGCACTCTCCTGCATGTGTGGCAACAGTGCTTTTAAGAGTGTGCACACACAGAGGGAAAAGCCCAAGCCTGACTGTCACGTCAAATAACAGCCTTTCACGCTGAACCCTACCCGCTTCATGCACAAGACGCTCCAGTTTGTGCATCGCTTGCAGTAGCTGTCTACCTCTCAGCACCTCCATCCAGAAAGCAACATGACTCACACAGCTCCAAAAGCCTCCTAGGAAGCCCACAAATAAGTACAGCAGGGAAGATTCCGGTTTGGTTTTTCACTTGCAAAAGATTACAGTAAATGTACCGATTTTCCGCACAGAAGGTCTTTAAAGAGTGTGCAGAATTCCAATAGGTGTCTCATTAATGCCAAGTCGTGGAGCAAATGGTGCTGCACTCCTGCTGTCTGGTCCACCTGCCCATTGCCAAGTGGTTCTCTCCAGTGTCGCCTCAACCTGCTGACTGCCAGGTGATGGTCTCCTGCTGCCCCCACCCCTGCTGTGGAACTGGTGCTGCCTCCAGGATGTTCCCTCATTTGCTTAAAGAGCTGGTCTCTGAAACATGCTAAAGCTCAGTATTGAACTGGGAGAGTCCAACTCCCCCTTTGCCCTTAAACAGTGTGTACGGAGGACATGCTGGCACACCACCATCTCCCTTCTGGTTTCCAAGGTGCATGGCAGATTGCAATGCAATTTTCCTCAGAGTCCCTCTGCATTCATGACTTTCACCTGTCGTATTCAGCAGTCATTTTCCAAGCCTGCCACTGCCACACAAGAGGCAGAAGAGTTCAGAAAGGAGTGAGAAGTGCTGCTTCATTCTTACAAATAGTGCTGCATAGAACAGGATTGTAGGTATCAATTCAAACTGTGCAAAAAAAAATTTTTTTTTTTTTAAAGATTTTTTCAGTAAAGGAAGGGACTTGTGTCAGGGACTCAGATGTACAGGAAAGTAGGAGCAGGCTACAGAGTCAGTCCCCTCCCTTTCCTTCTTATAATATTCAAGCAAGTCCAGGCCAGGTGGAGCACCAAACAGCTTAGAGTGCCCTTGAGAGTGGTAATTAGGGCAGGCAAGCAATGTGGGTGCAAATTCCACTTCTAGGCAGTAATTTCCCTGGCTTTTATTATAAATAGAGCTGTGCAAACAATGGAGTGAGGGGTTCAGTGGTGGAGCAGAAATATTAAAAAAAAAAATTTTACCATAAACAAGAGGACTCTTAAGGAGGTCTGCTCTTGATGAAAAAAATGATCTTTTTCTAACTTTCAGAAAAATAATCTAGGCTTAAAAAAAAAGAAACTACTCTTCCAAAAGAGTCTGTCCTCCATTTTTTCTAGCCAAAATAGAGAAAAATACATACATTCTTCATAAATTTGAGTTTGTAAGCTTGAATCATCACTGCAGACAAAGTGTCCATCTCTACATTACAAATGTCCCAAACTGAAATGCTTTCAGAAGCAGAAAGCAGGGTTTTTTTGATACAGGTATAGCTATATGGGTACAATGCAAAATATTTCAACCTTTTAGCCAAAACTATTAATTAAATTTGATACAAATTAATAGTTGGCTTTAATTGCTCCAAAATTGCCTTTGAGACAAATGAAACTGATTAGGTAAAAATAATTAATCCATTTTTTTTAGGCAAGTTGTTTGTCTTTCAATAGCTTTATATTCAATACTGCATTCAATGCTGTATAACAAACATACTAAGTTTACAAAAACTGTTCAATTCTTCAAATCTTCCTGAAGTCTCATAAGCAGTGTTTGGTCCTTTTCCCCAGACATATCCCCTGTAATAACTCTAAACAAATCCAAACTCCATCCTTTGTAATGTCTAGGTAAAGCTGAAAGGCAGTCACACAGCTGAGAGAAGAGATTAAGGAAGGAAGAACTCTGCTCATCTCGAGCCAAGGAGGAGCGTAGAGCGTTACCAAACACATCTTCACTTTTGTAAAGCAAAGGTGTCTGACCTGGAACTGACAAATGTGAGGCTGGGACCTCTATCATGCCATTTGGAGAGAGTCACTTTTAGAGTAGAGCAGGCTGTGGAAGCCACCAACGTTTGGAGGAAATGAAAACTTTTATTCCAAAGTTAATCCAGGATTTTAGAAGTTCTTTTGTATATAAGACATGAAAGAGATAATTGTACAGGATAGACAAAGATAAAATCTTGCACAAGGGCAAAAAAACAGGCCTGCCACACCAGGATTTAGAAGCAGGTCCACTGCTGAATTCACTCATCTACATGTTCGGGAGTGCACATACATACATGTGTGATGCACACATGCAGGTATGCTCACTCTCTTCATCTGAAATCTGCTTCATCTCACAATTACTGCCCGTAAGTAAAGCAATGTGCTGCTGATGTTGCAAGGCAGGACAGTTGGTCTGTGATCAACCAGCCAGCCAGAAAGAACACCACCACTGGGGATGCACAGTTTTGCCTTTTCCCACATTGAATGGGGCATTAACTTCAAAGTCTATGACCCCTTAAATCTTTAGCAATAATTAATAGGAGAAAGATGACTAATATTTGTGTTTGCCCTTAAACGTGCTCTTGAGGGAGAAAATAAAAGCTCAAAGAAAGTGACATTTTGTGCAAACAAAGTCAACAATATTAGTTATTCCTGAATTGGTTTGTCTTAACTCCAGTGTTAATGCTTTACTTGGCCTTGTGCTCTCAAGTGGATTGCATTTAGCACTTCAGTTCCTACAGCATGAAATATTTCACCGCATAGGTCTCCCTGTGCTAACTAGAGCAACCTGAGGGCTGCAGCAATGTCTGCCAGTTGCCATGGGCTACTGCAGTCCTGAGGAACTGTCACAGCCCAAGGAAAATCAGCTCACACCATCCAGTCCTGGATCCAAGGCCTTGGGCTCGTTGCCTCCACAGTGCCCCCAAAGTTGCAGCAGGGGACCCTACAGGGCACCAACACACCAAGTGGGCTAATGCTTTCCTAGCCCAAGGGGAGACTCATACATATTATCTCTAGATGTTAGCTTCAACATTGACCTCAGTGAGTCAATATTGCACATATATAAATAGTGTGATGGATTTTTTTTCTCCAGTCAAGATCAAGGTATCCTTCTATTCTGACAAGTGAGTTTACAATATGATTTTAAGAGGGGTCCATGTTCACATCATCTCCAACGTGCCACCTCAGGGGAAACTGTTAAAAATTAGAAAGCTGTTCTTTCACACCAACCAGAGGTTTGATGGGCAAAGCCAGGTTTCTTCCATATTGCGTGTAATAGCCATACCAAGACAGGCTGCACAAATAGAGTTCAGAGAGATTAAACCAACAGAAAAGACAAACTCTTCAGTTTTTCTGCATCCGTTTTAAACAACCCATGGTAAGAAAAGTGGTAAAGCTGACAACTTTTTCCTAAGTTTTCAATGCAGATGCACACAAGGCCATTTTAAGATGCCTCCATGCTCACCAGATCCTGGGTTTGCTTTGTGCATACCAGTACACTAAGCAAGGTCAGCAAATGTGAAGCACTGCTCACTCCTGAGCCAGGTATGGCAGGCAGTGAGAATTTGTTCAAGTCCCCTGCAGAGATCATGGGGAAGTTGGGAGATATAGGAGTGCCCTGTGGTAAGGAGATTTTCCCATATACAGGTCTGCACCAACAGCACAGTCTAAAGCCACCCCAAAACAAGGGGAGCCTGGGCCAGAAAGCATGGAACTAGCAATTGCATTGCACATTCGCTCTGTCCCCTGTCCAGGCAAGCTTGCTACCATATTCAAGAACAAGATGAGCCTCAGGACCCAGAAAATGGCCAGATGAGTAAACTAGCCCTGGAGTCCAGCCCAAATTTCAAGGACCTCAATTGCCTTTGGTATTTTCAAGACCACAAATTTCTTGTTATCCTTGCCTTGTTTCAGACATCACTTTATGCCAGGCTGCCATTTAAAAACTATTCAAATGAATGTAGGAAAATAAAAATTTCATTAGATTTTGTCTGACCATTTCAGATTCCTGCCAACCAATCATGGAGCAAAACTGAGATGGAAAATGAATGTCCCTTATTTCATGAGAGCCCATTGCAAGGGCCTGATCCAAAAGCCACTAAGCTAAACAGGAGTCCTTGGATTAGGTTTTTAACAAGTTTCAGATGCTCAGTCATTTCCATCAGTCATTTGCAGAGATGGGAATGAACTTCAAAGGGTTTGATGTAGAACTGAACTTCCAAGACTTCGGATCTGAACATCCTGGGACTTGTAGGTATGTTTCCAATCATCTGCAGATGCAGCCTGCAATGAAAGGAAACAGATCCCTAAAGGTTCTGTATGTTGCAGACAGAAAGGTCAAAAAAAGTGTTTTGTTTGCAGGAGATGGTCAGTTCATTCTCCCACTGATTCTTATCAAACCTTCACACAAGCCAGCCGTGAACCACAAAGACGGGAACCAACCTACTGGAATTTAATGGCTCATTCTCCAAAATGTATTGGCTCATAAACATACACTGTGTTCTCATTCAGTGCTAATTTACTTTAACAATAAACTTATTGTGACTTGTATTCCCACTTCAAAGAGAGTTTTTATGTGGCAAATGGGAGGGGCATAAGTGGGAGTTTTCCTCTAGTGAATAAAACAAAGATACAGTAAGGTGAAGAAAAAAAGCTCAGTAATTATCCTCCATAGGGTGTAAAGCTATAAAATAGCAGCGCCTCAAATTATTTGCAGACATGTCCATGTTTGAGAGACATAAAATCTTTCAGAGGATAACACACCTGTGCCATGGGTAATTGCTCTCACTTGCAAATTAGAACTGGCCCAACAGATGTTTATTCCACCACACACAGACAGCAAAAGCAGTAGGAAAGGCTTTGCCTCTTTGCAGAAGTAGAAAATTATTAAACGCACCATAAACTGGTACAAATCAGCTTTGCCCATAGCTCTTCCTACAGTGGCTGCTTCAGCACAGAGGGCAGATCATCCCCTGGCAGGATAAGCACAGGTGTGAGCCAGCCTTGATGCTGCCTGCGAGGTGGGCAAGACTCAGAGAGAACAAGAAAGTAAACCTGCATCTATAGGAGGGTGCCAACAGCCTGGGACATGCAGGGAGAGCTGCCCTATGGTGCACAGGGAAGAGGCAGGCAGGTGGAACAGGGCTCCAGCATACCTGTGAGATCCCATCAAGCCCCAGCACAGAGCCCTGGCAGCAAAGCTGCTACAATGGTTCCTGAGGGAAGACCAGCACACCCCAGCTGTTAAACAACTTGGACCCAGCAGCCTGAGCTTCAGACAAACTGGCACTTGGGCATTTTTGAACCAGTGTCCAGGGTTTTCAAGCAGGGTTTACAATCCCATCCCAGCATGCCTGGCTGGGCTAGCCCCGTCACAGCCCCACAAGACTGCAACACACGGAGGGATGGACCCCTAAAGGCACCCAAGGCATCACTCCCATTGATTTAGCTCAAAAATAAAACCAACATGAGAGTTTGTAAGGAGCTGGCTCTAGCATCTTCCCTTTCTGCTGCTTTTGTTAAGGACAGAAGAACATTTTGCTTTCCTTTCTCTTCCTAAGCAGTCCCAGATTCAATCCACTTGATTCAATCCAACCACCCCTGGAGTACAATGTCTCCCCAACGTTATCAAAAGCCTCTACTCTGGAAGAGCAACCCAACAGAAGAGCTGTTTGCGGGATGTTGGAAGGGACAAGGTCAGCCTGACTTCCACCCTGTATGTCATAGCTGCCTGCAAAAACGCTGACTGAAATGTTTTTTCTTGAAAAAGATCAGTATCATTTTGTTCAAAATAAAATGTTTGGGGAAACCTGTCGATTATGATAAAATTGTAATGGGGAAAATAGCCCAAACATTCCATTGCAATCATATCATATAGTTAATGCTACGGTAAATATTTACACTGACCCTTTGTAGCCATGCATTTCATATTTAATATGACTATTACATTTAACATTAAATCTAATAGAACAATTTATAGGGAAATAATCAACATTTCCCTGAATTTGCCTCACATAAGATGCTGAGATTTTCTTTTTCACTTCAATTACAAATGAATTTTAATTTTTAAACACTTAGACTTCCTGCCAGCCAGGAACCTTGGCTCCTTACCACCAACAGTACAAGGTCAGAGTAGTTCACTGGAATTGCTGGTACATCTCCAGCCTCTTGCTCCTGTGAGAGTGACTGGGAGATAGTCCACCGAACAGGTTATCATGGGGCAAAGCTGGCTGCTTCAGCACAGAGCAGACATGCTCAGCACACCAGAAATGAGGAGTCAAAGACAGCACTACTGGCCAGACCCTGCTCCTAGCACACCTCTCAGTCTGCCAAATGGCCTCTCATCATGTGTAGGCAATTGGAGACTTCTGTTTGACTGCAGCAATTTTTTCCTATTTTGTCCCAATTTGTCAGTCTGTCCCTGAAGATACTATTTATCCCTTCTACCTGCTAACCAGCCAGTGATCTCTGTCTTGCACGTGTCACATGTATTTACATATGTTAAAAAAAACCCTCCATTTTACCCAAGTGCACTGGGAGATACCTCACTCAAAGCACCATGTTAAGTCACAGCCTCAGCAGCACAGGCCAGGAGTGTGGTGGCAGCTAGAAAGGCACCACCTCTGAAGTGTGTTAGACCTACCATGTATGACGCGTGTTTAATCTGCAATTCATTTGTTGTGCTTGCTCTGCAGCTGAAGTGTCTACTTCCAAGCTTAAGCTGTTGAAGTAGGGAGCTTCTTGCTGTACTCCACAGCTATACAAGTGTCTCATTACAGAGGTCTGCCTGAAGAAATGGTTTCAAAATTTTTTGCACAGCTGCCATCTACCTTTCTTAAGCATGGCATTCATTTAATTATATCTCTATCTATCTATATAAAGTATATATAGCTATAAATATCTATCTATATAAAGTATATATATCCATCGGCATAATTTATCCCAGCAACATAATTCTGAGATTTTGTATGTTTCCAGCCTTAATGGTGGACACACCCTTAAGGGTGTTTGATCAGAGGCACTAAAAGCATGTTTAGAGTAAGCACTTGAAGAGTAGTGTGAAGCCAGCCACTCCTAAGAGCCCATCACACTTTCTTCCTCTTCCTTGCCTTCTGGTTGACTTCAAGCAATTAATTTTCTGAAATGCCAAATGCCTTTTCCTCCATCACTCAAATACACATATGCTGCCTGTTGTAAACAGTCTCATTTTCCCCATCAGAAATGCTCTAACTGACCCAGCTTTGCACGTGGGGGTTGGACTAGATGGTCTCAAGAGGTCCTTTCCAGTCTCAATTGTTTCCTATCACAACAAAACCAAACTAATACAGGAGAAAAATCAGAAAAATAGTTACTTCCAAAGGAACAAACACTGTTCTTCATACTTCATTCACTGCCTTCTAGTGCACCCTTTTCCAGAATACCCTCCAATACTTTATACAGTCAAAACTTGATGCACATCTGTCAGCTGGATGCAATTGGGAGTTTTGCCAAAATATTTAGAGTCTTGCAATATTTGTCAAGCATCTTTCAGCACCAACTGTGAGTCAGGTGAACGTGGGAGAATTTTAACTTGCATTTGTTTAAACCACACACCGGTAAGCTGTCCCAATTACTGGAGGATGGGAATGCTTAAAACAGAAGCCCAGTGCACCTGAAAAGTCAGAAATCAGAAGGCATTTGAGGGACTTTAAAATCTCATAATTTTTAAGACTCTGTTTTGGTGCACCTGAATTTTAGTTTACCAATAGCTGGGCTTGAGAATGTTGGTATTATCAACTGAGAATGGATTTGAACATTATAATGTAAAATAACTTTGCTTTATAACTCTAGTTTTTGTATATGCGTACAGTACATGTTATAAAATATTTCAATTGGATTAGGAAACCTAGGACTTGAAGTAGGCTGAAAAAAGATCTACTTAATTTCCTGGTATTTGCAGAACAGCTTCTTTTCTCTTCTCGCTTCACCAAAGGGCTGTGACTATGCTGAGACCCCTCAAGTCTAGTACCCTAGAAGAGATTTCTAACAAAACTGCATATATACAATGGTTCGGGGAATCACAGATCTGCTTTGGCCACACTGAAGGCTGACAACTGCCTTCCAGATTTTTCCAAATCCTACTTTCTTTGTCTCTAATGACATTTTATTTAGGAGAGGAATGAAGAGCATGCCTTTTTGTTTACCTGTTTTACTACACAAACACCTCTATGCTACCTTAGACACTTTTGAAAATGAAAAAAGTCACCCACAAGCAGTATGGATGCCATGGAAGGTACCCCTACTGCTTGTGGGTGCAGTCGGGATATCAATTTATAAAGAGAATTTGTCTGCAATCGTCTACATTGAGCATGAAATGATATTGCACATTATTTTCCTTTCTATCTGCGCTTCCTACTAATCATGACAATCCATAAGGAAGCGAGGCTTAATACTTATAAAGTTGTTATCCCAATTTTTATGTTTTCTTAGGAAGTTAGAAATAACCAAAACAAAATCCTCAATCAAATGCTATTTGAACTAATTCCCCAGCCCAAAACACACATATGGCCCATTTTCTCCATTAGCAATGATGGGAGAACTAAATTAACTCAGAATCACCATTGCAATCCAGAATTTCCCTAAAAGTGTTCCCAATCTTTTGCTACTGAGAACACAGAGTGTCTGTTTCTGGCACAAATGGGTTAACAGTGCTACCTGGCTGACCTACAGTCTGCACTGCAGAATTTCTATGGTTTCTATTCCTCCTTGCTGGTCTTGAAAGCTGAGACATCAGTGCTATAAGTGCTGTGGTGAGTATCCTCTCCTACACCCCTTCACTCTGCATGCAGTTGGCAAAATAGATGCTAGTGCATATTTAATGTGCTGGAGTCACATAGCCCATGGATTACCTTCTAGCATCATGTCCCAAGCACATCACAGGAACTGGCACTATGACAGCAGGGGTAGAGCAGCTCCTAACTGAAATAGCTCCTTCTCAAACAAGGGTGCTGAAGCCAGGGAATGGCTCTAGCTAGCCTATTTTCCCCTCAAATTGCTGTAGTCCTCAGGGGCTAAATGCTTCCCCTCTCTTGCCCCCAACCCCAACTCAAGCCACTGCATCTTTTTCTGACAGCTCTGTGACTTGAATACAGCCTGTACTTCCCACCTGGTTGTGGGCAGCCCACTGTCCCTGCTGGCATACAGCCACTCACTCCCCTTGCTAGCACCCACTGGCAGTTGTGACCGCAGCTGTGAGGCACAATGGCAGGGATTTGGGGCAGTGAGTTACCACAGATGGCAGAAGGAGCACCTTAGGGCGCAGCTTAGATGCTGACATGGCTTTACCCAGCACTCGCTTGATGAATGGAGCTGCGCTGTGCTTCGGCTTTTTCTTGCTCTCGCTCATCCTATAAAACAAACCTTTTCTTTTCCCCCAGGAAGGTGCATGCCACCATTTGTGTAAGATGGGGCAAAGGCTTTTGCACCCCTGTTCTGGCAGCCCACCCTGGCCCAATGTAGATATGCACTCCACACTTCTGTTGTTGCTGGTCCTCTACAGCTTTAACCTTGCAGTTATTCCTGTGCCATTGGGCTAAGCAGAGAAGCAGCAAGAGTTCCTTAATCTGGTGAATTAAAAAGGAAAGACTTAAAGGCGATGCTACTGATAATTCTACCAGCCCCCTGGACTGTAGACAACAGAGCACGTAATCAAGGGGCTTTGCAAGGTAAGCAACAGCTTACCGCTGGCAGCTCCAATCCAGGGGGAACAGCCTTCCACAATAAAAAAAGAAGCAATGGCTGTATTCACGTTACCCTGCTGCTGTCTGTGCTCCCATGTGCTACCACTGTGCTGTGTGCTAAGAAGCTATAGCTAATGAGGGTATGTACACCCATGATTTTTCCTTCAGCTGCAGCATAAAAATACCCTGAGGTGCCCTGTGCCTCCATTTTTCTGTAAATACAACCTCTCTGTAAATATAACCTATCTGTAATAGTTCTTCACTACGCCATATTTACAACTGAAAGGTGCCAAGAAAGCAGGAAATGGGTGGTGTAGGAGTAGAGCTGTGACATGGTCTACAGCTGACCCAGGAACTCCAGGGTAAAGGTACGAACCACCACTGAACTTACATGTTCAGACCTAATTATTAAGACTACAAAAAAAAGTGTTATAGTAGTAGAATAATCCCATTTTCTAACACATTTTCCACTTCCACAGAAAGCTTTATCTAGCATTAATGTCAGCAATAGAAGAAATAGGTGTTCTTTCTGGGAAAGATCCAGCAAAAGCAAATTGTGTCTCTGTCATTTAAAAAGACATGCTGTCTGTGGGAGGAGAGAGGAGAGCTTGTTGTACCATTAGGTGAACATTTATTTGCTGCATCTTTAAACTCTGGCACACTGTATCAGAAGACACCCCAGCCTACCTGGGTCTCTCGTGTCAAGTACACAGCGTCCTAGTTAATGAGTTACTTAATAGCTTATAGTGTCCCCTAAGCTCCCCTCAAACTATAACCATTCCCATGCAGCAAACCAAGCGTTGATCACACTTACAAGTGTTTTTCATATCAAATGTCAGAAAGCTGAAGAAAGATTATGCTAAGAACCAATAAATAAATTCTTGATTGGGGGGGGGGAGGGGGCAAGGACCAGAGAGATGGGCATCCCATCTGCATGTTAGGGGACAGATCCTTCTAGACTGCTCTTTCATTTGGTCACTAAAAGATGGAGAGACAAAACAACTGTGTAATCATCCCATAACACTTCAGCCCAAGCTTTACATCAGGATCCTTCTACTGAGCTAAACCAAGACACAGTTTCTATTTTCCTGGGTGTTAGGCACAGCCATTGGCAGCTCACACAGACCACAGCAGGAGGCAAGCTGCTAAGGTTGGTTTCCTCTGGATCAAAGGGCACAATCCATTGGCACCATAACCCCAGCTAAAGTGTCTGGATGGACTTTGAAATATGCCAGAAAACGTGAAAGTTTGCAAATTAACTTTCATGTTACATCCCACTTGGCTGGTGTAGAGTGCATTAAATGCTACCATGGAGTGTGTCATAGAGCATAGACAACGGAGGACATTTAATGTTAACATCTGTACTTACAGGGTCACTGGCAATAACAAGTGGTTATCCAAGTGACTGATGACCCAAGCCTCTAGCACAAAGGTTGCTATTTCTTTTGTATTTGTGATTATGTGCTACTACAGATACACATGTGTTTCTTCATACACAAATCCTCACTAAGAAATCTATTAAGATTAGAGTATCTGATCAGTAGTAGAATATAGTACAATTATGAACTATAAAAAACATGAGTAAGTAGGCATTTGAAACTATCTAGCTTGTACTCTTAGTGAGTTATCATTCTATCCTAAAGGGTTTTATTCCAGGAGGGATTTGGTCACATGTAGTGACTTATGGATATGCAATGTATGCCTAAGCTAGCATACTAAATAATGAATGAAATCTTATCAGGGAATATAGTGCACTTATTGGAAGAAAGTTTTCCAGACACCTGTGACTTCAACAGTTACATTAGATTTATAAAATATTTCAAGAGTCAACATTTCTTCATGGTGCATCTTTGCTATGTTTCATAGATTCAACACTACATGCAAAGCATATATCACAAATGACGCATGCTCATGAGCAAGTAGCTTATATATAAACATACATTCTCTGAACACATGCATTGTACCTGTGCTTGCAGGCACACAGTTTGCAGTATTCAACATTCCTTAAGTTTCTGAAGATCTATGGGCTGTTTTATTAAGAGAATTACATACCCTTTTCACTAATAATCTCTCCTTCCCCCCAGCTTTCTGGAGGATGCTGTTGACTTTTTAAATTATTTTTGCTGCCAAGCCATAAAATGCACACAGTTAAGGCAGTATTAAGGTGGCTTTTGTCTTCTTCCTTTGTTTCCATAAGAACAAACTTAATTGACCTAAGAACCTTCAAAGTAGTATCACTTCACCCACATTAGTATGCATGACTGTGCTGCTGAGCTGTGGAGAAGGCCTCCAGGGCTAGGCATTTCAGCATGATGCCAGCAATGACATCATCCCTCAGTGATCCTTCTCAAGAACCTCATAAGTTTGGATTGGGCTGAGCAGATCTGGATAAGTGCCGGCGTGTGGTCAGGCAGAGCTTTCCAAGAGCAAGACAGAATACTGTCCCACTGCAGGCTCACAGGAGCACAGCATCCTGTGTCTCTGCAAATGCGGCCCCGGAGCCAGAGTGCACCCACTTGGAGAAGCGCATGCCTCTGGTACAGCTCCCAGGAACCACTTTTTCTTCTTCTGCCTCTGCATGGGACTGTTTTAATGCTCACACTTTTAAGTTCCTTTCACCCTTGTGGCAACAAGCATTGTCTAGAGCTAACTGGTTGCTTACTGACCTCTCATCCCACACCTATAGCTGCCTGTGCTTTATACCCACGCCAACCCATGCCAAGCTGTGGCTGTGCAGGCCCATGGGAGGACCCACTCTCAGTCCTGCTGCATAGTGGAAGGGGTAACTGAGCTGGAGTAGGTCTGCAGAACCTCACAACACAGGGTGGCATTTGCCAAGGAAAGAAGCAGGTTGACTTTAAAAGCATCACGATGCATTTAACCAAGTTGACAGAATGGGAAGAAAGAACAATAAAACAAACTCAAGGCAAATTGCATTTGATCTGGAAATTATTAATATTTGAGACAATAAAGACAGACCCCCTGAATACTATTTGCATAGAATCCCTCCTCAGAGCCAAACCACACTTTAAAGAACTTCATCTCGAAAGAGCACTGCCAAATTGAAACAGAACTACTACCATGACTAGAGGGTTATGGTGCCAAAAGATGTCAGATTGAACACGAAACAGAATTTTCATTCTTTTGTGTACTCCATAAATATTAACAACTTGACACCCCATAATGAAAGCAAAATGCACTTAAGCACGGGCAGAAAAACCAAACTAGCCAACCATTCTTCTTTCAGGATTACAATTGGAAATTAGTTGTAGAGGTCAGAGTTTTCCAGCATCACTGTAGGTTGGGATTAACTCCATGGACATTGTGAGTGCACAAGAGGAGAATTTGGCCTTGCGTAGTGCAAGAGGATTGCAAACACCATGAAATGGCCACCCCATCCTTCCAGCCCTTTTCTGGATGGAAGCAGCTGCCAAATCCTTAAGTCAGCCAACTGGCCTCAGCCAGCACCCAAGGTGAACAAGCAGAGAGGGTTGCAGCACAGGGCTACAGCACCTAGCTGGCCTGCAGAGGACCCTTCCTGAAGCAGCCTAACACCCGCTGTGGCCAAGAGGCACAGCATCACCCCCTCACATCTATCAGATGTACTGACAGAGTTTGAAAGTCACACAACAAAGAAGCTTCAGTGGCTGGGCAAGAAGTGACAGGCAGAGCACAGCAGTCAGGATTTGCTGCAATGCATTGCTTTGATTCATACCAGTTGAACATTTGCCTATCAATTATCACTTTGCTTATTTATCTGATAGAAGGTTCTGTATGTCTTCAGGAAAAAAGAAGCAATTGTACCCAATCTCATCTTTTAATTCAGAAAATAAGATTTTTGTATTGGTCCCCATGCCCATCAGAAGAGGTAGGGCATTATCCTCTAGGCAAGAGCTTCCACCCTCCAAGACACACAACAAAGAAGTACTGGGCGGGGGGGAGGGGGCTGGGAGGCGGTGCACAGAGCAAGAAGGTAGACTCCAGCTGGTCTGTTTGGGTTTGACGTGGAATATCCACAAAGCATGGGATGATCCAAAGTCTGTGTTTTGCTCCGAGCACCTATCAACAAGACTCTTCTCTATATATCCCTTGGAGAGGGCTGAAGAGGGCAGAAAACAGCCTCTGTGTGTGCAAAGTAGTGGGGAATAAAAATAGGGAAATATTTGTTTCAAATATTCCCCACACACCGCAAACCAGCAAAGGCTTTTGCACACACTCTCAGGAAAGAAACATTTATAAATACTTAGGTTATTGCCCAAGAGAGTGGAAGTTCTAGCACTAAGGCATGAGTTCCTAAAATATAACTCTGTAGTACCTTGCTGCTCTTCTTAAAAATAAATTTAAAAAGCAGAACATTGCTACCATCCCATTTACCAGTGCCTTCACATATTTTCTTCCACCCATTTTAGAGCCAAATTTAGGAACCAAAATAAGAATTAAAGCAGCACTGGTGCATCAGACAATAAGATTATTCCCCCATCAATCTCAAATATTTCAACTTTTGACTCCTTCAGGCTTTGCAAGTCCCCAGAGAGCTTTTTGAATGCCCGCACTTTGCTTACCAGAGTTTCACTTGCTGTGGCTGAAGCAGGAGTGAGCTAACCTCACTGAAGGCCCTGAACACAGAGACAAATAATAGCTTGGCTCAAGGAAAGATCCATTTTGATAGTGAGGGTATGCATGAATGCTTTGCCTACAAGCTTCTGTTGCAGGGACCGGGGCCGCCTGAGCTCAGAGTTGTTACACTTCCATATCTTCCTCCAGTGCAGGAGGAAGTCACTGTGGAGTCTGTTACTTAAACAGCTTCTTCATGATTTATTGTTGTATGGGAACAGGGTAGTCTTAGGTGCATTTCTGAACCTCAAACTATGTGTTAGAAACACACAGGAGAAATGGTCTCAACCTTGAAGAAACAAAGACAAAAAACACTCCCATTATTTCCAGCATTAAATTAAGTCTGTTTAAAGTCTAAGAAACCCAGCAAGCAGCTCTGTGGGGAGCTCTGTGGGGAGAAAATTTCTAGGGACTTACTGTGGAATTATCTGGAGCACCAAATTACTGCCATTGGCCTGGCTTTTTTTTTTTTTTTTTTTTTTTTGCATAACCTTGGAAACACTGACCTTATCTATACTAAACACAGTGCACAGAAGCACCTTCTGTACAAGTCTCAGACCTTCCTGAAGGGAACCCAGCACTGCCTGGAAAGTCCTACCATCTCCTAGTGAGACAAATTGTATTTTCATGCTCTGGTAAATACAAACTGTGGGTGTACCTCCTTCAAGTAAGGGTTAGAGCTCTGCAGTGCTCCTAATCTCTAAATTGTTTAGGTAATTTCATTTGACTTTGCTGATAGATCAGGAATGTATTTTGCAGAATCATTTACTGATTGCCCATTTCATTCCTTTTGAAGTATTCCCAGAAAGGCAAGGAAAGGACAGGGACATTTTGTTCTATATTGTCTTTCCTCCACCTGCAACCATTAAGATATTCGGCTTTAGGTCTTGTTCAAATTTCCTCTCCCAGTGAAAGAGGGTAATTACTCTTTCCGCCTCTTCCTGCCCACCACTGCCCTTTCTACTCCCACAGCAGCTGCTTTAAGAGGACATGCAGGAGCAGCTGCTGTAGGAGCATACAGGTGACCCCTCACAGAGGTAACTCACACCAATGCTTCTGCAAGAGGCACACAAGCCATCTCTTACACCATCACCCTTTTAAAATTCCTGCCACAACAGTGCTCTGAGCTCCCCCAGTTGCCTGTACAACATACTTTTAGTGTTTCACCAATTCCAGAAAGTGCTTCACCAGGCCAACCTACGTTGAAGACCCAAAAAACCCAACAACAACAAAAAACCAGAAAAAGAGCTGTAGAGGATTTTGCCAAGGTTGTGCAGGTACTTTACTGCCCAGCCAGCAACACATTCAGGTTAGGAGCTTCTGCCGTAACCTCAGCCACTGGACCGCAGTAGCTTGTTCTACCCATCAGATGCTAGTACCCTTCCAAGGGCTCAGGATGACTTGATCCAACTTCTATGTAAAAGTACATAAGAACAATATAAACACATTGTGTTTATATATATATATATATA